>NC_132894.1:5326913-5461913 GCF_030463535.1 Salminus brasiliensis | reverse complement strand
ATTTTGTTTACATGTTTTTACTAGAGTTTGATAATATATATATATATATATATATATATATATATATATATATATATAATAACTAATAATATATAAATATTTGATAAGCCAAACACTTAAATATCTGAAAACCTGCTTAAATAAATTTACTTAAACTGAATAATAAATGTATTATTATATATCATTATGTTTTGAAGGTTATAATAATAAAGGCAATAGTACACACATTTGAATGGAGATAAATGGAGTATAATGGTGTGTAAGAGTGTGATTAGAGTGAGTGTGTGTGTGTGTGTATGTGTGTGTTTGAACTGACTGAGGTGAAGTGGACAGCACTTCTCTCTCTCTCTCTCTCTCTCTCTCTCTCTCTCTCTGTCTCTCTCTCTCTCTCTCTCTCTCTGCATTCGGGCCTTAATCTGCTTATGGAAATGCAGCGAACAGCAGGGAATCGGGAATCACCATCATCTCACTGTGTGTGTGTGTGTGAGCGAGAGAGAGAGAGAGAGAGAGAGTGTGTCCTCCTTAGCTGCACTTTTCCTAATTGACACACCACAATGCAGCAAATGTGTACACACACACACACACACACACAGTTTTATCCAGACTGAGAGCACAAGAGCATTTTCATGAAACGAGCGCTCGTCCAGTGCTCAATACTATGAGACACACACACACACACATATATATACACACACACATACATACACACATACACACACCGTCACCAACAGCAGCAGCAGCAGCAGAAAACAGGCTGCACTACATAATAAACCCACGTGAATCAATAGAGTGAAGAAACCCTGACACACCTTCAGCTACAGTTCTAATCAAATCGGACACATTTCATCTGTATTTATTATTTAACCCTCATAGAAACACACAAGCTACAACACTGAACCTCTACCATCACCTAAACACACCGACATCCACAACTCTCCATTACAACCCAGCCTAAATCAACAAAGACGTGATAAACATTTTTATTTTTTCTCTTTTATTCTGCATTATTATAAACACAACTGCATGCAAATATGTAGAATATGTGTGTGTGTGTGTGTGTGGGGGGGGGGGGTTGTGTTAACAGGTGTAAATCAGTAGGTGAGGCAAATAACGTGTGTGTGTGCGAGTGTGTGCTCGCCAGGGGGCGCGTTTTGTCCACTAGGTGGCGCAGATGAACAGCAGCTTGTGCAGAAACGGACTAAATGATGAATATTTTGGATGCATATTTTCTCAGAAACGAAACAGTTTGAAACACATTACGAACAGACAAACATCAGGCAAAAATATGACAACAAAAATCATTTATATTAATTATAATAATTTATATTTTAACTTTTTATTCTTATTAATTCTATGGCCTTGACATTATTAACATAAACGTAAAAACGGTGCAAAACGGTCTGTTGACGTTTTCACCTGAGATAAACGCAGATGCATCAGCAAAGGTGTTCAAACGAGAGTTACAATCAGAGCAGAGTCGTTAAAACGAGGCAAAACGAGGCAAAACGTAAGTAAAACGCAGTTAATTCACTTTACTGTAACATGTGTGTGTGTGTGTGTGTGCAATGAAAATAAGGCAGAAATAAACCTGAACGACCTGCAGAGATTTAACACACCCTCCTAAACAGCACTTTCCACCTTCTTCCCAGCCACTCACACACACACACACACACACACACTTGCTCACTGTGCTGATACACAATCACCACTCACCTCCACTCTGGCTGCTCTTTCTCCTCATTGACTGGCAAAAGCCAATATCCACAGTACATCCATCCCAGGGGTGGCAAAAGTTTTAGCAAAAAAAAAAAATCCTTCAAGTGCTTCATCCACAGCTTCGGGTCTCCAGCTCGGCCAGTCCACACACACACACACACTCACAAAGACACACTTTCACACCTCATATCCACACTCCAAACACACCTCAGCCACCTCATAGTCCACGCAAACCTCCCAAACCTCGCACTCCATGCACGCCTTGCACTCCTAACACTCCCTAGCACACTCCACACACTCCTCGCCCTCCTCGCTCCTCTTCCCTCGCCGGCCCTGGAACAAGAAAACGGCGTTTTATGGCTACACACAGGGCTGATTTGAAAAGAGGAAGAATGCATCAAGAACAACAAAAGTCAAATTATACCACCACCCCCAGCACCGAGCATAATGAGGAGGAAAAAGCTTTGTATTTTTTTTTATTTTTTTCCCTCTCGCCGGGTATTCAAAGATAATTTGAAGCCATTGTTTCTTCCACAGATGGTTCTTTTTTTAATACAATAACGCTGCTCTTTGTGTGCACTACCCACAATAAAAATCTAAAGCCTTCTCCTGAATAACCCATTTTGTTCGCTCTTGTAAAGGGCCAACAAAAGCGGCCGGGAGCTAATGGGCTCGCTTTATTCAAAGCCAAAGAATGGCTATTTGATAAAGAATTTTTTTCTCCCCCCTTTGCTGAGAAAGCATTGCCATGTCATACGAAGCTACCGTACAGTTAGCTTCGCCGAAAAGACAACAAATGGCACATTATTATCATTATCATCACCATTATTATTTTTGCAGTTGAAATTCCAAGACTGATCTGCTGCTGCTGAGCGCTCAGTCAATCCTTCAATAGCAAAAGCGTGAACAAGCAAACACCGTCCAATTAGTCTTTCTATGGCACAGTAAATCTGCACCGTGCGAGCTGACATGGCCTACAGCATTTCTCCTGTTAAACCAGCCTGTATCAGACAGATTACAGCGCTTAGTCACGGCCATGCAGAAAGCTTGCATCTCCAAAAGAGTGAAGGATGTGAAATGATTTAATTCCAAATCGTTTTGGAGCTTTTCTATTCGTCCATTTATCATGAAATTTCCACACAACGTGAACAACAACTACCGGATTCACATTACGCCAAAGAGTGAAACATGTCAGAAATGGGGCTATAAGGGTTTTGGGTGTCAGCTACAACATAAAGCTGAAATATTCTCAAAATGACAGTAATTACAGTATTCCTGCAAAACTCTATATAACATTAGAATAAACTCAAATAAACATAAAGTCAGTGGTCAGTGAGAGTGTCTACCTGTAATTAACTCTATATAACATTAGAATAAACTCAAATAAACATAAAGTCAGTGGTCAGTGAGAGTGTCTACCTGTAATTAACTCTATATAACATTAGAATAAACCCTAATAAACATAAAGTCAGTGGTCAGTGAGAGTGTCTACCTGTAATTAACTCTGTATAACATTAGAATAAACTCAAATAAACATAAAGTCAGTGGTCAGTGAGAGTGTCTACCTGTAAATAACTCTGTATAACATTAGAATAAACTCAAATAAACATAAAGTCAGTGGTCAGTGAGAATGTCTACCTGTAAAACTCTATATAACATTAGAATAAACCCAAATAAACATAAAGCCAGTGGTCAGTGAGAGTGCCTACCTGTAATTAATTCTATATAACATTAGAATAAACCCAAATAAACATAAAGTCAGTGGTCAGTGAGAGTGTCTACCTGTAATTAAGTCTATATAACATTAGAATAAACCCAAATAAACATAAAGTCAGTGGTCAGTGAGAATGTCTACCTGTAAAACTCTATATTACATTAGAATAAACCCAAATAAACATAAAATCAGTGGTCAGTGAGAGCGTCTACCTGTAAAACTCTATATAACATTAGATTTTCCACATTATCCAGGCCTCTGTGTAACCGACCCGCCTAAGCTGCACTCAGGTTCAATTATACAATTGAGAACACACACATACACACAGAGAACACACTCACATTCACACACAGCAGTGGCTGATCAATACTGTAGCTTTTTTAAAGCAGGGGGGTCAGGACGGTGCAGTGGTCAGGGCCGAATCTAGGCTGGAAAGCAGGCTCAGGCTGGAGGACTTTATCGTTTCTGACAGCGAGCGGCGGGGGGAAAGCAGAGCAGCGAAGACAAAAGGTCCCAGTGGGGAAAGTTGTAAGTGTGTATGAGTGTTTGTGTACCTATCTGTAAGAATTACGGGTTTTCTCCACCTTCCCGAAGCTCCACACTGACAGTAATCCACTGCAGCCCCGGCGA
Organism: Salminus brasiliensis; assembly: GCF_030463535.1. NCBI lineage: Eukaryota > Metazoa > Chordata > Actinopteri > Characiformes > Bryconidae > Salminus > Salminus brasiliensis. The sequence goes on along the minus strand of NC_132894.1, from coordinate 5,457,853 downwards.
GGGCCTTTTGTCTTCTTCATGAGCACTGCAGCTCGCTCTTAATCTCTGAGGTGCGGCGACAAAAGGCACGAAATAATGACTTCAATCAAAATACTGCGCCGGCTAATTAACTCGCAAAGGTGCACCCAAAAAAGAGAGAGAGAGAGAGACGTCTAATAACAACAAGCAGATCAATAATCTGCTGATAGGCTGCTGGTGGGACGATTATCAAGAAGCAGAAGAAACAAAGCAGAAAAAGAAAGAAACAGTGGCCGTCAGAAAACGTTTCATCTTTTTCATTCCTGTCCGAAACACATTTCTCTCTCTGGAAAAAGTCAAAGGCAGAAAAAGTATCCTGGCTTTAAGTATTATTGTCAAGAGGATTAGCAGATTGGCTGTTAGTAATATGCTTTCCTTGCCGATCTCATTAATAACTTAATCTCCAAGCCCAAATCAAAGCCCACTGAGAAATACGTCTGAGGATCTCAGCCAGTCTTAATTAAACACTCTTTAAAAACAGTAAAAGTGACGGAAAATAACAACAAACATCAAATCATCCTGAACGTGATCAAAACACACCCACTTCCCACCCAGTCAGTCTGGAGGCTCCCAGTCATGGGGCTGCAGTATGGCTAGTATTTATGTCTGTCTACCTAACTGTCTACCTATGTGTGTGCCTGTCTACCTATACGTCTACCTACCTATCTGTCTGTCTATCTACATATCTGTCAGTCTACTTATCTATCTATCTGCATACCCACCTGTCTGTGTACCTATCTGTCTGTCTATAAGTCTATCTACCAATATGTCTGTCTACCTACCTGCCTGTCTACCTATCTATGTGCATATCTATATACCTATCTGTCTGTCTACCCATCTGCCTGTTTACTTGTTACTTTGTCCATATATATACCTGTCTGTCTATCTACCTATCTGTCTGTCTTACTACCTATCTTTCGGTCTGTCTAGCCATCTGTCTGTCTGTCTTTTTGTCAGTCTGTCTGTCTACCTGTCTCTGTTTGTCTACTTGTCAGCCTGTCTTTCTGTCCCCCTACCTTTCTCTCTATCTACTTGCCAGTCAGTCTGTCTGTCCACCTACCTGTCTCTCTATCTACCTGTCAGTCAGTCCGTCTGTCTACCTGTCTCTGTCTTCTTGTCAGTCAGTCTGTCTATCTACCTGTCTCTGTCTGTCTACTTGTCAGTCAGTCAGTCTGTCTACCTGTCTCTATCTGTCTACTTGTCAGTCAGTCTGTCCGTCCACCTGTCTCTGTCTACTTGTTAGTCAGTCTGTCTGTCTACTTGTCAGTCACTCTGTCTGTCTACACGTCTCTATCTGTCTACTTGTCAGTCTGTCTGTCTGTCTACCTGTCTCTATCTGTCTACTTGTCAGTCAGTCTGTCTGTCTACCTGTCTCTGTCTGTCTACTTGTCAGTCTGTCTGTCTACCTGTCTCTATCTGTCTACTTGTCAGTCAGTCTTTCTGTCTACCTGTCTCTATCTGTCTACTTGTCAGTCAGTCTGTCTGTCTACCTGTCTGTCTACTTGTCAGTCAGTCTGTCTGTCCACCTGTCTCTGTCTACTTGTTATTCAGTCTGCCTGTCTACCTGTCTCTGTCTACTTGTCAGTCAGTCTGTCTACCTGTCTCTATCTGTCTACTTGTCAGTCAGTCTTTCTGTCTACCTGTCTCTATCTGTCTACTTGTCAGTCAGTCTGTCTGTCTACCTGTCTGTCTACTTGTCAGTCAGTCTGTCTGTCCACCTGTCTCTGTCTACTTGTCAGTCAGTCTGTCTGTCTACCTGTCTCTGTCTGTCTACTTGTCAGTCAGTCTGTCTGTCTAACTGTCTCTGCCTGTCTACCTGTCTGTCTGCCACTCATTATTAACCTAATCTCCAAGCCCACCGAGAAATACGTCTGAGGATCTCAGCCAGTCTTAATTAAACACTCTTTAAAAACAGTAAAAGTGACGGAAAAATATCAAGAAACATCAAATCATCCTAAACGTGATCAAAACACACCCACTTCCCACCCAGTCAGTCTGGAGGCTCCCAGTCATGGGGCTGATGCTTCCTTCAGAGGGAGCTGCGGTATGAATGAATGACTGGGCGGTTATTTCCATATGCATGAGGGAGTTCTCAGAGCTGGTGTGTATATACGTATACGTGTGTGTGTGTGTGTGTTGTAGGCCCCCATGCTTTTCCCTTGTGGGCCACTCCAAACAGAAAAGCGTTCAGAGATCTGTCAATCAACGTTCTTACAGGGGTGAGTGAACAGGATTGCCCTCATCATCACTGGGTGTGCAACATCTGACCACATTAAAGCCCACTAAAGGTTCATTTAGAGGAACATAAATATTAGCGCTGGTGTTATTGACAGGGTTGGCTTTGGGAATTAAGCCAAATGCGTTTTCCTCTTTGCCCTTGTTGGGATGTCAGAACTCATCAGCATGCAAAGCTTTCAGGTGTTTGAAGACACCGTTGGGCCAGAAGAGCTTCAATCTGTGCTTTTAAAAACAGTCTGGAGAAGAACACAGATAGATAAATCTGCTCTTCAAACTGAGGAAGACACACTGATGAAGATGAAGATCGATAAATCTCAAACGTTTGAACACATCTGCCCATTTTTAGGTCCTAAAAAAACCCAGCAATATTAAATTTTAAATATTTAAAAAGACACTTTTTTATATTATTTACATATAAAATATAATATATTATAATATTCAATCTTAAATATTATAATATAACTTATAATAATATTATTTTATTATTTAAATGTATATGTAAATGAGCCCTGATTTTATATGTAAATGACCTCTGTTCTGATTGGTGGCCTTGCATTGCCTCATATTCAGAAAGCAAGCCAAGCCAAAACGTTCCTTATAAATTCAGTGTTTATGGGTGGAGCTAAACTGCGATTGGTTGAATCACAAATGCAGTAAATTCAAATTCATAAGGGACGTAAAATTCCCATCTTATTTAATATGTAACATTAATTCACTCCATTGTTTAATAATAATTAATACCCAAAACAACACAGAACAGCCATGCCTCACATTCTGCATGCTGTGTCAGGATCTACTGACCGATGAATCAGGAATCATCAATTAAGCAGATCAGTAAACCACAGTTCGGTCCATCTGGCTTCTACAGTCCACAGCACTCATCATTAGGGCAGATGAGCTGATCACTGCATGTTCTCACAGACACGGACAACTGCCACGCAAACCTTATCAAATCAGTCACAGTTGTTAACCTGGTTAGCAAAGCGAGGTCAGATTCAGTCGTGCCTGACCACACAGGCCTGTGTCTGCAGCAGCTCCTCGCAGAGGACGCCATTTCCCAGAGAACAGCCAGATTCCCTATCAGGCATTAAAATGACCAGCTCCGGACGTCTGATCCAGCAGCAGGTTAGACAAAACATCCTGACCGAGAAAAAAGAGCAGAAGGAAAAACAGAAAGGCGGAGGAGATCACGGAAGTGCCCTCTGAAGAACGTGTCAGATCCTCAGCACAGACTCAGCTAGATCAGCTCGATAAGCACTGAGGAGATCGGCTGTGTGGAGGAATAAAGAAACACAGAATGGTGACCATTATATTAAACATGTTGGTTTATTTATTTGTTTGTTTTCCTTTCTTACTCCTGTGACCATGTTTACTTATTTACTTGTTTACGCAAATCATTTCTTAGATTGGTTATACATTGATTTTCACGATGCCTTATTTGTGTATTTGGTTATTTAGTTAGTTATTGTATCTTTATTTGTTAATTAATTCATTCATTCATTATTGTTATTTATTATTTATATATATTATTTATTTATTAAGCATTTTTATTTACTAATTTAAGTAGTCACACATATAATGCCTTACAGTGTTTATGAATTTTTGTTTTTCATATTTGTTACGTTTATATTTTTTATTATATATAAATATATGTATTTTTTTACCATGCTTTATTCCTTTTTTTATTTATTTATTGTGTATTTATTTATTCATTTTCTTATTTACTTCCCCATATAATGCATTATATATACATACATACATATACATATATATATATATATATATATATATATATATATATATATATATACATATATATATATATATACATATATATATATATATATATATATATATATATATATATATATATAGATAGATAGACAGATAGACAGACAGACAGACAGATAGATAGATAGACAGATAGACAGATAGATAGATAGACAGATAGATAGATAGACAGACAGACAGACAGACAGACAGATAGATAGATAGACAGATAGATAGATACTGTGTCTACGTTTTCATTTGTTTTTGTAATGCATTTATTTATTTATTCATGTATTTGGTTGTTTTGTTATTTATTGTGCATTTATTTATTTATGAAGCCTGTTTATTGACATATTTACTCATATATCTCATCCCACCATGCTTTATTTGTTTATTTATATTTATATTGTGCCTATTTATTTACTTATTTACTTACTTACTTCCATTCAATGCCCAACATAGTTTATAAGTACACTGCCATTGGGCTCCATGTTTTTATTAATTGTGTATTAATTAATTTATTCATTTATTTATGTATTTATTTATTTGTTTGCTTGCTTGTTTAACTGCTTACATGTATAATGATGCATATCATTTGCATGTTTGCATTGTGTTTTTAATGTTATTCTTAATTCATTAATTTATTTACTTACATTTATTTAGTTATTATACAACAATAAATCAAACAATAAATAATCTTGTAAAATGTATTTATTTGTATTTTGTTTGTTTGTTCATTTGTTTATTTGTTGCTTACTGACATCATGATTACTTGCTAATGTTCTTATTTAAAGATATAATGCCTTTACTAATCTATATGAATAATTCCTTATATATCTATCTATGTATCTATCTGTCTATCTATCTATCTACCTATCTATCTATCTATCTATCTATCTATCTATCTATCTATCTGTCTGTTTATCTATCTGTCTATCTATCTATCTATCTATCTATCTATCTATCTATCTATCTGTCTATCTATCTATCTATCTATCTATCTATCTATCTATCTATCTATCTGTCTGTCTGTCTGTCTGTCTGTCTGTCTATCTATCTATCTATCTATCTGTCTGTCTGTCTATCTATCTATCTATCTATCTATCTGTCTGTTTATCTATCTGTCTATCTATCTATCTATCTATCTATCTATCTATCTGTCTATCTATCTATCTATCTATCTATCTATCTATCTATCTATCTGTCTGTCTGTCTGTCTATCTATCTATCTATCTATCTATCTGTTTATCTGTCTGTCTATCTATCTATCTATCTATCTATCTATCTATCTATCTGTCTGTCTGTCTGTCTGTCTATCTATCTATCTATCTATCTATCTATCTGTCTGTCTGTGTATTAAAAATTGTGTTTATTTGTTTGTTTGTTTATTTGTTTGTTATAATTGTATTAATTGGGTTTTTAAAATAAATGTCAATGCCTATGTATGTCAATGTCTACTCCATGTATTTCTGCCTATGTTTCAGATTCCATCTGAGACGCCATCTGTGGACACAGAGGTCCTCTACCTGTGGGCTCGGAGCCGCAGGACTGTGCGCTCTGTTCATGAGGTGTTTAAATACAGAGCAGATTTGATCATTCAGAGCGGTGCGAGCTCTGATTATAGAGACACAGGCTCGGTTGCACTCTTTCAGTGTTATTAAACAACACATTTGCTTCTGCAGTGTTTTTTTTTTTCTTTCTTTCTTTCTTTCTTTTTTGAGTTGGTCTCATAAGCCCCCCTTTCAAGGTTTTCCCTCCTTTTGAAACGTTTAATTAAATGACTTTCCTTTATCGTCACAAACACGGAACGAGGACGAGGGGAAACACTGTGTTTGACCCGCGAGGGGAACACAAAAGATGTTATTAGAAATCAGCACCCAGAGTAAATACGGAACAAAGAACATATGTCTTATATTTGCACATCTTGTCTCGCTTCAGCTGCGTTCAATTAAAACGCATCTGACTTGGAAATACAGAGCAGACACACACCAACAGAGCAGAATACACTGTGTCTACCTGCTGCTCGCCCACTGCTGATTACAGCAACAGCACTGAACACACACAGGCACACACACAGGCACACACTCCGCACACTCCACACACTCCACACACCTTCACCTACAGGTTTAGGTTCATTTAAAAAATGTTAGCCTTTACAGTCATGAACAACGATCCGGCATTGTCAGAGGGGGCGGAGGGCTGGGCGATATATTGATATTATTGACAATCCTGGTATTTTTCAGAAAGTCTCTGCATATTTAACCCCTTTAAAAGCCTGTGAATGTGTTGTTACAAACTCCTGTGACTAAAGAATTGCCCCATCAGTTTGTACAGAAGCCCCTGTAGTTACTGAGTCAAGCACCTTAGTGTGTGATAGGCCTGGGAAGTACTAAGGCGTTAAGTTTGCAGCAATAAAAATAGGAAATTAGCAAATTAATAAGCACTACATGTTAAAGAGCTTTTTCTGATTAAACAATTATTGTTTTTTGCAGATTAATTTGCAGATTAAACTGCTATTTTGAAGCTAACTAAAGCTCCAAGTCAATGACACACTATGGTGGACCCTCAGGTCCTGGATACCACCAGTATATATATAATATACAATATATATACATATACAAATATCCAAATATATGCCCTATCCTATGGTCATATATCCGATTTCCGTACTTGACGACTTCCCACAATGCTCTTCTCCAACGTAAATCTTAAAGCACATTGTATGCGCGTGCCTAGACTAATCCCCACACACTTTCCATACCATAAATCCCCGAAAAACAGCTGAATTCCACTCGCAAACACAAACACAAGCTCTGGTTAAAGGCAGTATTTTTTTTTATACGCCCCCCGCGCTGAGAGACGTGGTGTGGAACGGCAGCGCTGTAGCTACAGCCGTAATGAACAGATAGCTGTCCTATTAGATAACAGAGTACCTGCCTGCTATAATACCCGTAATAGATGCAGCTAAAAAGGCAGGGAGCGTCGCCCTGCTTACTAGACAGATATTCTCACCATCAGACATACCGATGGGTTTTGTTTACCGGCCAATTTGAATTCAAATAAAGCTTTGCTTCTGCTGACTGCACATCATTATCCCTGAGACTATAATCCCACCAGCAAATCCTATAGCTTGCAGAGCCAGGCCCTTTGTTTGGGATTACTGAAAGCTTAGCCTATAACAAAGAGAAATGAGGCGTTCCCCTCATCCGCTGTAATTAAGTGTGGAGAGTCATTTTCCAATCCGGCCGAGGAGCCAGCGCATCGCGGGATGATACCTTTTAGTCCCCGGAGATATCGGACGGCAGCCAGAGATACCTTACAGATGTTTGGGTTGCCAGGCAGGCAGTGGCCGTCTATCAGCTTAGAGCGAAGCGAAGAGCATGAGCGTGTAGGCCCTCATAAACATCATACGGCGCGTCCTCGTCATATCTCATCACTGTCTTCTGGTGTCATGGTGATCTTACTGTACATCTCCTAATGCAATGCCTTGGGAAGTCAAGGGATTACAGTGAGCTCCTCGGCTGGACATTCACAGCCAAGGTGTGTTTTCATACAGGAGTATCCAGCTTCAGATGATACTTTTAGCATTGCTAGCATTGTTAACACACCAGCATTGCCAGTTAGCCTTTTAGACCTTGCATGACCCTGTAGGACTACAATACGGTCATCATTACCATCAATTTTATAGGCCTTAAAATAGAACCCTGTGGGACTCCACAGGAGATGCTAATGCAAACAGCTGCCAAATAATACACCATTGTTTCTGCACTGGAAATAATAACTGAATAATAAACCTATAATTAAATAGATTAATATGGAAGGAGAGGAAACTGGTTCATCTAAAGCAATCAATCAAATCGCAACTTTCGCTAAACTCCGCCCCTAAATATTGATTTCTGCACTGCAAACTTTGAAAAATAAAGGTGCTACACATAGGGTTCTTTAAGCGATACATCCGGACCCTGGACTTATGGACAACCATATGGGCAACCATAAGTATCCGGACACCTGCTCATGCTCATCCTTTCCGAAATCAAGGTATTAAGAAAAGTTGATCCTGCTTTTGTTGATGTAACAGTGTCTACTGTCCAGAGAAGAAGGCTTCCTACTAGATTTTGGAGGAGCATTGCTGTGAGGATTTGATTGCATTCAGCGACAAGAGCAGGATATTCTTGAGCAGGATGAGTACCCCAACACCCAAAAGAATTGGATTGAGCACCATCCACCATTCCAAAGAACACAGTTCTTCTACTGCTCCACAGCTCAATGCTGAGCTGAAGAGATGCAAAAGAGATGAAACACTTTTGATCCATTTGGAGGAGGGATATGGAGGGAGTATGGAGAACCATTAAACTGGCAAAGAACCTTGACATCAACCTTTAAAAGGTTCTTCAAATTCACAGACCTCTTTTACAAACACGGTTCCTTGCTGAAATGGTATTGTACTGTCTGTGTAATGAGTCTAATCTGGAACCGACTCCTAAATTCAGGGGCCACAGGAACTACAGGAGATACACGGCTAATGTAGCTAAGTAATGAAGGCTCCTGTACACCAATTAGCATTGTGCTAACTGTATGTCTAGACCATCACACACTCACCTTAAACCGTGTGGAAGTGTTCAGGAGTCTCTATGCTCATGTGGGTTCTTCTAAAAGCAATTCAAGTCTATTAGTGCTAATTGGTGTACACAGAGTTCCATTGCTTGTTAGCTACATTAGCTTCATTTCACCAGCCTAAAACTAGAACATCCTGACTGATTGCTTACATTTGAGGTAAGAGGAAAATCACAGTGAATTTTTAAAGCCAGCTGTGCTGGAGTGTGTATCGCTGTGGACCTCCAGGCCTGGTGCTGGATAACCCTGCTGCAGTGTGTGCCCAAATGCTTCTCTGGCCTGGCTGCTTTAACTCCACCAAACCCCACCAAAGGAGACTAAGTCCAGCCCTGGCAGGCTAAGAGGAGATAGCCATACTGCAGTCCAATACTCCAGACGCGCACACACACAGACACACACACACACACACATACACATACAAACGGCCTGGACTGCCATCTGAAGGCCCGGCCGTCTTTGATAGAGGTGGAGGCTTTGTTTTGATGGCTGTCCAGCGAGCTGGATCAATACGGCTATCTCTGCCATGGACTTTTCTCAAACGGAGGGAAATCCAGTAAAATAAAGAGCGGCCCCGCGTGAATAGAAAGCGATCAATGTCGTTTCTTTTTTTTTCTACGAGTGCTTGGACAAAGATAGAGATAGAGACAGAGAAAGAGCGCGAGAGAGCAAGAGAGAGAGCGCGAGAGAGCAAGAGAGAGAGCATGGCAGGGATTTTGACCATATATAAGCATGACAAAATCTCTCTCTCTGCCTGCTTTTAAAAGTCTACATAAACACAACAACAGAGCCAGTTTAACTTCACAGTTGTCACGGCAACGTGGATGTTTTGGCGTTTTCTGTATTTTCAAGATTGCTGCCATTACAAAACCACTGAAATGTTTACAGCTGTTTTTAAGGTGCTGTTTGCACCCGTTACCCTCCAGAGCCACACACTCCTTTACTGCAGCTTCTTTACACAACAACGTAAAGAGTAACACACCCGGCCAGAAAGCGAACATCATAAATGACCCCAACCGCACTGGAGCTGTTTTTTACACACACACACACACACACACACACACACACACACACACACACACACACACACACACACAGCAATGCAAAGTCTTTTGTATTCATAGTTTTTCCAAGCAGCACTTTCTCACCCAGATTAAACTGATGCAGTGCTGAACCAAGATTATACAGAAGACTTTAGAATTAAAATAGAATTAATACACTCGACTGTTTCTAATTTTTACTTCAACCCAGCTCTCTCACATCAAGGCTTTCTTTCTTTTGTCTATTTTTATCCTCTATCCTCTTCTCCAAGCAATGCAGGTATATGCATATGCACATTCTATTCTATTCTATTCTATTCTATTCTATTCTGTTCTGTTCTATTTTCATAATGAGACAATATGATCTCAATATGTCTATTCTATTTCCCTGTGTTCAAGAAACAGTCTACGCTAGAGCCAAAATTGTCTTTGCTATTCTATTCTATTATATAACCATAACCTTAATGAATCAATATGAACTCCAATTTGTCAATTCTATTCTCTTCTGTTTTATTCTAATCTACATGTAGACATGAATGCAACCCACAACGGTCTATTCTACTGTCTTCTATTCTATTTTATTCTATTCTATTATGTTCTATTAAAGCATTGACATGATTGTGACCCAGAACTGTCTATTCTTTTCTATTCTATTCTATTCTATTCAGGGAAGTAGTAACATGATTGTGACCCACAACTGTCTGTTCTACTGTATTCTATTCTATTCTATTCTCTTCTATTCTATTAAAGCATTGACATGATTGTGACCCACAACTGTCTATTCTATTCTGTTCAATTCTATTCTATTCAATTAGATTCAAGCATTGACATGATTGTGACCCACAACTGTCTATTCTACTGTATTGTATTCTATTCTGTTCTATTCTATTAAAGCATTGACATGATTGTGACCCACAACTGTCTATTCTATTCTGTTCTATTCTTATTCTATTCTATTATATTCTATTCTATTAAAGCATTGACATGATTGTGACCCACAACTGTCTATTCTATTCTGTTCTATTCTATGCTATTCTATTCTATTAGATTCAAGCACTGATATGATTGTGACCCACAACTGTCTATTCTACTGTATTCTATTCTATTCTATTCTATTCTATTCTATTAAAGCATTGACACAATTGTGACCCACAATTGTGTGTCTTTTCTACTGTATTATATTCTATTCTATTAGATTTAAGCATTGACATGATTGTGACCCTCAACTGTCTATTTTACTGTATTCTATTCTATTCAATTCTATTAAAGCATTGACATGATTGTGACCCACAACTGTCTATTCTATTCTGTTCTATTCTATTAGATTCAGGCATTGACATGATTGTGACCCAAAACTGTCTATTTTACTATATTCTATTCTATTCTATTCTATTCTATTAAAGCATTGACACGATTGTGCCTCACAACTGTCTATTCTATTCTATTCTATTCTATTCTAATCTATAAAGCAGTGACATAACTGTGACCCAAAGTTGTATATTCTATTCTATTCTATTCTATTTTAGAACATTTACCCAATATTGACCCAAAATTGCATTTATATTGACGTGACTTTATATATTAACCCTCTTTATCTCATCTAGAACCTTTTAAAATCTTTTGTTCACTCTTACCACCATGACATACCTCATCAATGGAGCTTTACACACACTCTCTCTCTCTCTCTCTCTCTCTCACACACACACACACACACACACACACACACACACACACACACACACAGCAGTCTGTTAGCCTAATGCACAAAAAGCCAAATATGTTGACCTTTCAGCCCATGAATGACAATCCTCCACAAACACAACCATCAACAGCCAGCTCAGCTATGCATGAACCTTCACACACACTCACACACACACACACACACACACACACACACATCCCAGTGTTTTAATGAGGGCTCTTCAGGGAGGTCTGAGGTTTCAGTGAGCAGACAGGCCGTGACTTCACCCACATTTCTGCGTCCAGCTTTTCTTCCACTCCTGTTTAAACTCTAGTTGTAGAATTTCGCACCTCTGCCGTAAACACAGCGGGACGACGAATGACCGGCGTTTGGCCGCTGTGTGTGAAACGCAAAGAGAGCCGGAGTTAAGGAGCTGAGGAAAACACGCGCTCCCCTAGTCGTTAAACGACGCGGTCACCACGGGAAACAGACTGTCATAAAACACTCACACATCTGTTTTTATACCTTGTTAGGACAAAAGTATTGGGACACCTGTTCGTTCATTCTGTCTTCTGAAATCAAGGGAAATAAAAGAGTTTCTCGTGCTTTTGTTGGAGAACTGTCTCTACTGTCCAGGGAAGAATGCTTCTTACTGGATTTTGGAGGAGCATTGCTGTGAGAATTTGATTGCATTCAGCAACAAGAGCATTAGTGAGGCCAGAATGTTGGATGATGATCACCACCCCACTTCATCATCCCCAACTCCCCAACTCATCCAAAGGTACTGGATGAAGCTCCAACCATCATTCCAGAAAACACAGTTCTTCCACTGCTTCACAGCTCAATGCTGGGGGGCTTTAGACCCCTTTACTAGCCTACGCCTGGCATTAGGCAGCATGGTGCCAACAGGTTCATGTTTATCTGCTCCAGAGAGTCCTATTCTATTGGCAGTACTTCTCTACAAGGACTAGACAAACTATGTGTGTGTGTGTGTGTGTGCATTTGCACATCTGTGTCAGTAATGGGTGCAACTTAAAGTAGCTAAATGCATTCATTAGATAGGGTGCCTACAAACACTTTGACATATAGTGCACACACACACACACACACACACACACACACGTGTGTATATATATATACACACAAACACACAGCCACACACACGCATAAACGGGTGACAAGTGCATGCAACAGTTTGTAACATCTGCTTTCCCCCATATTTGTATGCAAGCATATGCTGTGTGCGTATGTGTGTGTGTGTGTGTGTGCCCCCTCAGGCTGTCAGCTCCTTTACCTCCCACTGTTAACATCTGCTCTGCTTAATGCTGCTGTAACTCTGCCACCCTGATACATGCTAATGCTAATAGAATCAGCCCGCCAGCGTTTATCACACCACAAGCCTGCGTCTCGCGCGTGCACACACACATACACACACACACACACACTCAAATGCTCAGATACGCTGATAGATCATTATTAATAAAGCAGCTGCGCAGACGCCGAGCCACACACAGAGCTCTGAGAGTGTAGTGAGAGAGGTGGTGATAAAACACTGAATCTGAATGGATTACTGCTCCGCAAGCGTCTGGCTTTACTCCACTCAGACGTCTGTATCACTTCCCCATCAGCACAACACTGTAAATTACACCATCCTCGTCCTGCCTTCCAGTTTACTCAGATTGTCATATGGTCAATGGTCATATTTCTGTGTGCATGACATTAACATGCCACTGATATTAATACATCCTTTCTTTTATTAATGCACCTCATGCAGTTTAAAATATGTATCTCATAACTATGAGAATTATAAAGTAAAGTAAAGTAATACACTGACCTGATGCTGAACTAGATTATTATTTACACTAGTCATAGTTTAACCCCCTAAATCCATAAAGATATTCATTGAAAACATTTAGCATTTAGTTCCCACAGTAAATTATTCAATATCTACTATGAATTGTTAAATATCCACTATGAATTATTCACCTATTCAACTACTATGCATTATTCCAAATCTAACATGGGTAATTCAGTGACTATGAATGATTCAGGAACTACCTACAATATGCAGTGCCTACTAAAACATATGAAGTATCTATTATGTAGTATACTATACATTATTTAGTATCCACTGTGAATTATTTAGTATCTACTATGAATTGTTCAGTGTCTGCTATGAATGAATTAGCATTCACTGTGAATTATCTAGTATCTACCATGAATTATTCAGTATACATTATGAATCTTTCAGGATCTACTATTAATTATTCAGGATGTATTATAAAGTATTTAGTATCTACTATGAAGTGTTTAGTATCCACTGTGAATTATCCAGTATCTACCATGAATTATTCAGTATGCATTAAGAATTATTCAGGATCTACTATGAATTATTTAGTATCTACTGTGAATTATCCATTATCTACTATGAATTATTCAGTATGCATTATGAATTATTCAGGATCTACTATGAATTATTTAGTATCTACTGTGAATTATTCAGTATCTACTATGAATTATTCAGTATGTATTATGAATTATTCAGGATCTACTATGAATTATTTAGTATCTACTGTGAATTATTCAGTATCTACCATAAATTGTTGACCAACTACTTTGTACTATGCATTACTCAATTACTCATGAGTAATTCATTGACAATTAAGAAACTACCTACAATATGCAGTATTTACTATAGTATCAACATATAGTATCAACATATGTAGTATGCATTATGAATTATTCAGTGTCTATTATGAAGTATTTAGTATCTCGTATTAAGTATCCACTGTGAATTATCCAATAGCTACTATGAATTATTCTATGTCCACTATGAACTGTTCAACAACAACAATTACTCTGTGTCCAACATGGGTAATTCAGTGACTATGAATGATTTAGAATACAGGATCTACCACAACATGTGCTGTATCTACTATGAATTATCCCAGTATCTACCATGAATTATTCAGTATCTACTATGAATTATTTAGAATCTATTGTGAATTATTTCATTTCTACTATTAATTATTCAGTATATATATATATATATATGAATTGCTGACCAACTACTATTCATTACTCAAACTCTATTCAGTGACTATGAATGATTCAGAAACTACCTACAATATGTAGTATCTACTAAAACATATGATATATAAAATATATCTATTATGAATTATTCTGTGTCTATTAGGAAGTATTTAGTATCTAGTATACTTTATTTAGTATCCACTGTGAATTATTGAATAGCTACTATGAACTATTCTATATCCACTATGAACTGTTCAACAACTACTATGAATTACTTAGTATTCTGCAACTAATAAGTTATAGTCTGTCTACTATATTAGTGTCACCATAGATACTAAACCATGTATTGCAGGAACTGAATAATGGATAGTAGACACTGAATACTTTATAATATATACCGAATAAAGTAACCAATTAATCTCTTATGGGATAGGTATTATCTTATTAATAATATGTCAAAATTCAAATGTGAAGCATGCAAACACCTGAAGGACAGAGGTGTTTCAAATGGTTCTGAAAGAGCATTAAAGGCAATAGCAGTGCTGTTCTGGAAACGTTTGTCCTAATTTCTTAGAGGAAAACCCTCTCATATGTGTCAATATCATTAATATTAGTGACATTATTAGTGACTGGGTTAGAGACATAGCTTTGGGAATGAAGCCAAATGCATTTATCTCCCCTTGTTGAGCTCACCAGCTGAAGTTGAAGCGTGTTGAAGATCAATATTCACATTTACATTTATGGCATTTAGCCGACGCTCTTCTCCAGAGCGACTTACAAAAGTGCTTCAAGAAGAACCTCAGCTAGAACCTCAGTTAGGCTGATAATTCAAAGATCCTCTAATCTTAGATTCTACTAAACACAAGTCAATAAAGAGACCATAATACTCTACTATTCGCCCAAGTCCTCTCAGAAGAGGAGGAGGGTCTTCAGTCTGGGTTTGAAGACAGCGAGCGTTGGACTCTGTGGTTCGGACACCCAGGGGAAGTTCCTTTCACCACTTCTGTTCAGAAAAAAGCCTGGACGCTCGTCTTCTGTGGATCTTAAGGGATGGCGGGTCGTGCCGAGCCGTACTTGAAGCTGGAAGGGCTCTAGGTGCGGATTGGCTTTTGACCATCGCCATCAAGTACGGAGGGGCTGGCTGGTCCGCTCTTGGCTTTGTAGGCCAGCGTCAGGGTTTTGAGTCTGATGCAGCAGCAGCTACAGGAAGCCAGTGAAGAGAGAACGCAGCAGAGGAGTGACATGGCTACATACCCATAGCCTCACCACACAGCCGTTCTATCAGCACTAAACCTTTCAAAAGCTGCTGTGTGTGTATACACTACTCAAAGCACCAGCGGAAATCAAGCGCTGCTCAGAGAACTGTCCCCAAACTTTTGACAAACGTTCTTTCCGATGTTCTCGACTTTGAGACGGCGTGAAAGGAACAATGCCAGCTGGATGTCTCTGACCCAGAACTGCTGCACAGGCATTCGAACCCATCGTCCCAACACACACACATACACCGACCCCCCCTACTACCACCACCACTACCACACCGCACCACCCCCTTCAATCCCTACACCAATGTTTGAGCAAAATCAATAAAACTGATCTTGGAGTCCATCCGCCATTTGGCAGCTCCATCTTGTGGCGTCTGCTTTAGGAATATAGAGGCCATACTGTACAATGGGCCAGCCAAGCGCATGTAATTTGTCAGGCTAATCTGCAGCACTCTTGCATTGATTTTTTTCCCTCCCTTTTCTGACTTTTTAGCCTCTAGTCATTACGAGCACAAAAAACTTACTTAATCATACGGTGTGTTAATGTACGGGTGACAATAATGTCCATTTTCTTGCCCTCTGGTAATTTCGTGGCTTTCTTTAGCTTTTGCTCTAAAAATCTTTTTATAGGTCAGCGTCCTCCCACTTCTGGAGACTGGAGGAGGTCAGCCGTTCTCTTCTGATGGACTGCGTCTCAAAGCCCTGGAGAAGTCATGTTTATGCGTGGTCTCGGGCTGCTGTACACTATTTAATATCACTTTTATTTTCTTTATGCTTGCCGTAATTACCCTGAATCGCATTAGCTAATGCACTAACGCACTTTCACAGCAACCGCAACTTTCACACTCACTTCCAGAGGACTGGCGAACAGAGAAAAACACAATTACCACAACAAAGCAATGATTATAGGTTGATGTGCTTATATCTGCAGTAAGTGGCACTAAGTTCATTTAAGCGTTTCTTAATAAGAATAATCACAGCCAGAAAAAACTCATAAATAAAAAGTGTAAAAACAACGACTTTGTGCGACGTCTTAACAACGTTGATATTTGAGTGAAAGGTGAAAGGTGAAAGAGACGTCCCTCTGCCCCATGTCGTTTTCTGGTTACTTGCTGCAAAATCTTTTTCCATTGACGTCCATTGAAAGTTAGGAAGGTTTCTTCATTCTCCTGTACAGCTGGGATTTTGGGGATGCAATGCTTTTGGACAGTGACAATAAGCTCACACAGTTCAACTACTTGAACTGTGAATCATAGGACCGGGACCAGAATCAGAGTCCAGGTTAGGTTTAGATTTTGGTTTGAGGTTGTGTTTAGGCTTAGAGCTGAGTAATCTAGAGTCTCCTAGAGTCTCCTATAGGTCAGCAGAGGTGTAGAGTATCCTAAACTTGCCCTCCAAACTTCGGTAGACCTTAAACTTACTGTGGCGTCCCACTTTTGAGGCTAAATTTGGACCAAAACAGACGGACTAAACAAAAGCTCAAAAAAGTCCATGACGGGCCAACCAGATTTAGCCCAAAAAATAACATCCAGATGACGTGGAAGAAAAGGAACGTTCTGATATCAACACTTTGCGGTTCTGTACACTCTTACAAAACTCGACAGGGCCTGTTTACACCCGGCATTAACAGACGTTTCATATCCAGATAGAATCTGGATCTACTTTTTGACCGGATTCTGTTCACACTCGTCATTAAAATACGTTCCCAATACTTCCCCGTCCAAACCGACCTGCTCCGGGAGACTGTGGACAGTTCAGAGCTGGAGAACCCCAAGAGGGCCGGATTCCTGCACAGTTTCTGGCTTTCCTGCTGAAGCACACCTGATACAACTCACTTCTCAATTGGGGCCTACTATTATTACCAACAAGTCCAAGAACTGTTGATCTTAGAAGCCTGACATTAAGTGAAGGTTCTTCAATCTCCTGTTTTTCTTTTGTGCTAGTTTGGACCATGCCATCAGCACGTGATGATTTGGAGGAGGCTGAAGAGACGGGGCCGAACTCAAGAGAACTTTAGGCTGGAGTTCAGGCGGCTTCTGCTTGTGGTAGTGGAAGTCAACCCCCCTCCCTCTCTAGTAAGTGGAGCCAGGAATGGGAGGTGATAGAGTTAAAAGGGAGGTGACGGGGTGGTGGAGGGTTGCGGCGAAGACTTGTCAAAGACATGTGATCAAGGTAGAGACGTTAGACTGGGGGGAGGGGCTTCAGGCATGTTCCTCCTCCCAAGCCTCCTCCACTTATGTGTTTAAAGGTGTAAGCTCTGGCGTAAGTTGCAAGTTGGTCAACCTTCATTTTCAATGATAACCTACAGCTTATATATTACCTGTATCATTGCAGTCCCTCAAAAACTTGTATCTCCATTTTGACTGTTTTCACTGTTTGATATAATGTCAATTTGGTGGTTGTTCTGTTTTACATTTTGTGACCATTTCCTGATAAACTGACTAATAGAAATGCTCCAAAATGACTTGCCGCAAAATCTTTTTCCATTGACTTCCATTGAAAGATAAGAAGGTATAGCTGTCATTTTGGGGAAGGCTTTTGGACAGTGACAATAAGCTCACACAGTTCAACTACTTGAACTGTGAATCATAGGACCGGGACCAGAATCAGAGTCCAGGTTAGGTTTAGATTTTGGTTTGAGGTTGTGTTTAGGCTTAGAGCTGAGTAATCTAGAGTCTCCTAGAGTCTCCTATAGGTCAGCAGAGGTGTAGAGTATCCTAAACTTGCCCTCCGCTGAAAATGGCTGTTTTGGCAGTCCATCCAGCCTCTCTCAGCACATGATCTGAAGTGAATTAGGCTGTGTTCACACAGCAGGTCACATGGCGCAAAAATGAATTTCCAATCTCACCCAATCCACTGTCGTTTTAGGCTGTTCACACTATCATTTCAATGTGACCCATATCCAACAGTCGTCTGAACGGTTCATGCTCCTAAACTGCAGCGCAAACACTTTCCGGTGGCTGACAGCGCTTTCCTCAGAGCGCGTCGGCTGCCTGGCCATATTACATTGGTGGCAGTTTAAAAGGGACGCTGGCTGGCTTTGCATGTATCGGGAGCGCCGGGAACTTTGGTTAGAGCTGGGGGTAGTTATGAACTGGTGGGTTAATTGGCAGCACCAAAATGTATAAAAAGCTTCTTAAACATTAGAATTCTTCAAATTCTAAAATATTAGAAAGCGTTATAGAGCTTATAGAGTGTTGAAAAATGTGTGTCTGTATAATGTGTGTCTATATATCTGAATAAACATGTGATGTTAAGCTCCTTAAACAGACACACACACATGCACACATTCATACACACATAACCCTCAGCAGGATGGATGACACTTGCCCACACAATGGCCCTGTATGGAGCGGGACAGTGCAGCATGGGCCTAAACCCATTACAGGACATGGTATTACACCAGGAGAGCACAAACCGAGAGGGAATCGGCCGGCACTATCTTCTTAAATAATCCAGCCATATCCGCCACTCCTGCATGCCACATTGCTTTTGAATCTGTGTGTTTGTGCTGTTTGCTCAAACCTATCATTTACACCCCGAGCACTTGAGGGGGGGTTGTGAAAAAAAGAGAGTAAAAAAGAAAAAGAGAGGAAAAAAGAGACCCCCTCTTATGGCATGCGTGTCACCCCCGGTGCTCGGAGAGGCTTTAGCCCCAGCGCGCTTATCTGAAGCAGTCGAATGTATTTTTTCCTTATCAGGGTAAAAAAAAAAGAGAGAGAGAGAGAGTAAGAGAGAGAGAGAGTAAAAGAGAGAGAGAGGGGAAGTGAGGAGAAGCCGTCGTGTGACAATGCTGCCGCCGTTATCAAATTTCCTCAGCCCAGTCGCCGTGTCATTCAGCCTGTGAGATGGCCCCCGCCGCTTTGATTGATGGATGGGGGCCCCGTCGCCCACAAATCAAAAAAAAAAAAAACTCGGATCAACAGCTTTGCACTTCTCTCCCTCATCGCACAACATTCCGGTGTGACAAAAGCGGGATTACGGATGCATTAGCTTTCCATCGACCACGGGCCTGCTGGCCTTGTCAATACTTTGCACATAATAACCTGAAGCTACGATAAGGAGACAAAAGGAGGGGGGGTGTGAGAGATAGGAGAAGCAGAAAGCAAAAATAAATCAATGGAAGTGTTGGGGGGAAAGTTTTTTTTTTTTTCCGAGACCCTCTCTCACACACACACATATGCACACACGCACGCACACACTCGCTGTCAAGCCGAGGGAAGAATTCGGCACTGATGCGGCCGGATAATGGCCCCTGACACCGACACAATGAGTCCTTCAGGTCTATCAGGTCAGCTGGCTTTGATAAAGCCTGATCTAGGGTCCACTCAAGCAGGCGGGAAGGCAGGAACGAAGGCTTCAGAGGCCTCATCCCACCCTAACACACACATACACAGGCATACACACAGGGACGCAGACACACTCTTCCACACAGCTTCCAAAGCATTACGCAAGACATTCAATTACTCTGTTAAATCCCCAGAATTAGGAGCCACAGACTTGAGTGACTTTTATGCTGGAGCTTTCAAGCGTCTCGAGGAAAAGGCCCGCGAGATAGATCTCAAATCGTCTCCTTTCACACAGATTAAATTATATCCCTCCATGCAAACGGGCCTTGTTTACAGCTCACTCCGGCTCCTTCACACTGCCGCTCAAATGCATTAGACTGACAGCAAACATGAGACGCCTGGAAAAAAAAAAAGAGCGAAAAAAAGGCGGGAGAGAAATGTGCCGCACAGATATGCAAATACAGGCTAAAATCACAGACCTCTCAAGCTGGTCACAACAAAAAATACACACACACACACACAGAGAAACACAGGCTGAAAAACACACATCCACACTGCACTGTCCAGAAGAGGAACTATACAGGAAAAAAAAACATGCTAACATTACTAATGGTGGGGTGGGGGTGGGGGGTCTTGTGAGTGAGTGGCTTAGCTAAATTGGGAAGAATTATTTAAAAATATATATTTTTGTATTTGTCCTATAAGACAGATTTTTTTAGGCCAAAACAAATACAGACACAGAAAGTAAAGTTTTATTATTATTATTATTATTATTATTATTATTATTATTATTATTTATTCATTTTCATGCTACAAGAGTGTGGTGAGCCTCCAAAGATGCTGTCACGTCACAAAAGCAGCTTATTAAAATAAAAATTTTAATGTAAAACAAGTAACTGAACAGCAACTGTCTCTTGAATGTGCCGAAAAACACCACGCTTAAGTTCGTAATTTACACTAATAAACCTCATTGCAATGGTACCCGTCCCCAAAGAGCACGAGCCATGGGCTGATCTTTTAAAGGACCTTTTAAAGGACCCATCCTTCACTTTGTGCTACAGCAAGAGTTTGATACTCAGCTCGTTTGAAATGAGCTGTGTTTGCGATGTCCCAAATAACAGCTCACTTACATAGACACGCCTATTCAGCCTACAGCAGGTTAGCCCCGCCCACTCATGCTAAAGTTACAAGGAACGCTGCAGCTCAGACTGCTTTTTGAGACAAGGCACAGTGCAAAGCGTCCAATAGAGTAGAAGAGCGCTAATTTACATATTTCAGCCTTAAAGGCACAGTAACACATATTTAATATGTCATATGTTTGATAAGCTTTGATGTATTAGTTTATGAATTGTGAAATTCAGCAAATAAATAGAAACTGCCTCTAAACTGTGAAAAGTTATTCAATTAAGCCATATTAAAGTTTGCAGTTTATGCCTACTTAGGATAAACAACCCCTGCCATTTGACCGGGGGCGCCAAACATTTTGCACACCGCTGTAGGAACTGCAGAGCACTTACACTCAGTCTCTTCACACATTAAAAGAAACAACCCCCCAAAGTAACAGATGCCCCAATCTACACACACACACACACACACACACTGTGTTAAACATCACAGACTCACACTCGCACACATACACACTCATTCCACACATACAAACAAACACATGCTAAAACCGCAGGCCATGACCAAGTCCCGCTCTCTCCACACACACACACACACACACCACAGGCCTGTATTTGCGATGGCACTTCAAGGTCCTCCTGAAATCGGCGGAGGCTGGAGCGAGCGAGTGTGTGCGGCGAGGCCGAGGGTAATTGTTTCACCGTTTGGTAATTAATTAATTTCCTCGGCGCGGCTCGCTCGGGCTCGAGAGCCGCTGCAGGTAATATGAAATAAATAAAGTGGAGGCAGGCTCTGGAAAATTAATGAGAGATGAGCGACGAGAGGCCCTGGCATGTTCTGTCTGCGGAGAGGGCTGACATACAAAGACACAATAAACCCCCGGAACAAACAGCGGCTTGGAAAAGAAGAAAAAAAAAGAAGAAGAAAAAAACTCGCCCAGAAACAGTGAGCAAATTCAATTACAGAAGTAATTAGAAGATATAGGGCAAGGCTGCCTTTTGGGACTGCGCCAGAAAACATGAATTAATAAGAGAGAATGGGAAGAGGCCGTTGTAGTAATTAAGAACCAATCACCTATGTCAATGAATACCTAAAAACAGGATGGAAAACTATTAATTCAGTGATCAAAAATATTTTTAAGATGATTAATACAGCAAATTCATTTTAAAAGACTAATTTCTGGAAAGATAGCAAGACAATTGTACATAATGTGCTCCTTCTGGCATTTATATTGCTAATTAAATTTTGATCATTTGCTGAGGCGTTTGGAAATTATCTGGGAAACAGCAAAGGCGGCGTTTAATAAATATTGCACAGGGGGGTGGGGGTGGGGGGGTTGCTTAAACACTGGCGCCCGCTTGAGGCCGGCGGAGATCGCGTGACAATTCGTCTCGGCAACATTCAAAGCAAAACCATAAAACTTCAAAAAATGCAACTTCATTTCTTAACAACTCGCGGGGAACAATAGGCGTAATTAAATTACGCTCTGAATAACAATGCGGTGCATTAGTTGATTAATCTTGCGGTGATACGGCGGTGGATTGGCGAGACAATTTCATAACTGAGCAACATAAGAATGGATGAAGGAGATGATGCTGAAGATACCAGTGCGCTGCTGGTGCACCGTTCCAGAGAGGAAAACAAAACAAGGGAAAACAAGCAAACAAACAAAAAAAAGCATCGTTGTGTTGAATCACTGAATTGGACGGCAAATGTGAGTGAGATGTAGACACGCGCAATCGCAGACGGAGGCCCCTGGGAGCAGCATGTTTGGAGGCCCACCACACTCCAACTGTAGCATGAACATGATAGAAAAAGTATATATATTATAATGAAAACTTCATCCATATTTATGAGTATTTTCTGAACCTCTGTCCTAGCTGAGCCAACTAACCAACCCACCCATGCACTAGGATACTCCCCCCCATCACCTGCAATGCTTCCGACACTAGGAGGGTGGAGGCTAGTCATCCACAGCTGATGCAGCATCTCTAGGCAGTCTACGCGCTTGGAGGAAAGCCCCAGATCCCCCCAGATCAGCCAATAGACGGCCAGCATCACAATGGGAGCGACAAGGGGAGGGAGGAGAGGGGAGTGCCGTCTACCCACCCAAAAAGAGCATGGCTAATACAATAATAATTATGCAATTGGTAATGGGCCGATAATTTAGCTGATCCTAAGAGCTGGTTAGATGATCATGTGATCCATATTTTGGTGATTGATTCCAATAAACAAAGTAGATTTCATCATGAGGGACAACAGGTTAATGCAGCAGCCCCGCCCTCGACCGGTACCTTGATGGGTCCATCTCTAGTTTGGACCATTACTGTTTTACATAGAGTGAGAATTTCTACTAATTCCTACTAATACAGAACTCTAGCTATGTCTAGCTACTCCTAATATGGTTCCACAACACAGCAGTTGAGTTGAATCTGGTGTGTTGGGAGGAGGAGGAAGAGGAGGGGGAGGAGAAGGAGGAGGGACAACAAACTCGTCCAGTAGCCTGACCTAAACACCGCCTATGTCTATCTATACAAACTGACCCCAAGACCCAAAATACTGACATACTTTTAGTGTAGGCCAGAATGGTATAAAGCCTCGAGCACTGAAGAGGGGGGGTCATTCATTCCAAACAGATCATCCAACATCAGCACCTGACCTCATTGAGGCTCCTCCTCAAAGTAAGTCCCAAGACCTAGTGCAAAGACGTCCCAGAGGATTAGAAGCTGTTCCTGCAGTAAAAAGGGAGCACACCTCCTCCTGCAAATGCCCTTGATTTTGAAAGAAACTCTGGAAAAGCAGGTGTCCACAAACTTTTGGCCATAAAAGTATGTAATGTAGCCCATAATAACACATACATAAAGTCGTCTGTTCATATTTTAGAGCTACTTATGCATTACATTTCTATATCTGGTACACATTTTAGTAAATACCTGAGTCATCCTAGGCTCTGTGGTCTAAGAGGCCACTGGGAACGAGCCCCACTGGCCCCCACTGGCCCTAACTGCCCCCGCTGGCTGTGTCAGTAATCCAGTAATCCACCCCTGCATGCAATTAAGAGCAAGCAGGAAACCAACACTACAGTGCTGCTATTTTACATGTCAGGGAGGTCTTCCTCCAATAATATATGGCACTAAATATGTATTTATGATGATTTGTGTGAATTTGATCAAATGCATCACGGGGACACATCTGAGACCAGGCCGGGTTTAATTTCTGGAGAAGATTTGAGCGGGGGGGAAAAAAAAAACGTAATTTAGCCATATTCAAATGTCTCAGTCTGAGAGCAAAACAGATCCTAAATATGAGGCCTGTGATGTGAATTTTAAGTTAAAGATCTCGCGGGCGGATTAGTCATTCTTTCTGCAAAACGGGAGATTTCCGCACACAAAAATTTACATATTCATATGCGTTAGCGGTTCAAGCCATTTTGGCGGGCGATATGAGAGCCAAATTCCACTTAACATTATCAGCGGCGAGGATCGGCAGGCATAAAAGACCAATTGCCTGAAGGGAAGGGATAACACTAATATGCTTTCAAATTTCAATGAAATACGAGCCCCCATATTTACACCATGAGGTATATCGTTTACTGAGGCTGAGGATGGACACTGAAGGCCCATGCGGAGTTTATCATCCTCCCTCCAACTTCAATTATCACTTAAATGGACTTAATACCGAAGATGGTAATGACGAGCGAGCGTATCCTCCTCTAAAGTCCAAACTCTCAGCCGGCCGCCAAAACAAACGGACTTAGCAGCGCGATTAGTGTCTGCAGCTTCAGTGTATCGGCCGTGATCAAACGCTCGCCTCCGTTCCGGCTGCGCGATACCAAGCAAAGTTTATGTATGCGATGTCAGGGCCTTAAAATGATTTAGCTTGACGCGAGCGTTAGCAGAGACGGCTAATTTCCTATTCAGAGCTTCTATTGGAGCCCCATTTGGATAAATGAGAGTGATTAAAAACCAAGATTGCGACAACATAAGATGTCACTCAGCGCAACGTTCGAGGAACATCTGGTGTCAGGGAGACCTGAGACGACGGTCGACGGAGAGACAAGAACTTTCCCTCTTCAACATCCTGGCATCCGCATTCGCGCGCCGGGCCCTGGTAACATGCCAGCGCCTCGGCCATCTGTGTCCTTTAACCCTGAAGATGACAGATGTGGAGGCTGATTTGGAGATTCAGCTGAAATTCGCAGGCCGTCGCTTCACAGGAACATCAAGTGGAGGGATCACACGAGCACTTCCTGCCACTCACAGCCAGCCTAAATGAGCCAATCCACACGCCGTCAATTAGCAAAGTGCTTCAATTAATTCACTTTTCTTTCTATACGGGAGGAAATTGGGCTAAAATTAAGACTTTCCAGGCAGCGGTGACGTAGCTGGGGCTGGAAGATGAGGAAGAAACGCAGCACAGCACTGTAAGATGCACTGATGTGGAGCTTATCACGTAGCGCAGCTATCTTACGCCACGCAGGCCGGGATACTGTATATTAAAGGGGAACTCCGCTGATTTGTCTAAACCTCCTCATAATTTAAAGGGTGGGATGCAAACAAAGCGATCTAGTGTGGGTTTGGTGTGAAACGCTCCGTTCTAGAGATACTTAATGAGTCAGAGTGGTTCACGGTGGTGGTGGATGGAACCAGGCGTCTGAAGAGCAACATTTTGTCCATGGGTTCCATGTCGGCCCCACATATGGATGCCCCCCAGGGTCCCACTAGAGGCAGTGGTGAGACCAGGAGGGCTTAACAATGAGGCCCACTTGGGTCCCAGTAACAACATATGTACAAACCCACTCAGAGCCCACCTGTGTCCACCTGGAACCCACCTATTCATTGGTGGGTTTGGATAGCAAATAATTCAATGGCTATATTTGTGTTGTAGTCCGCATGGCGCCCCCTGGTTCCCATCACCACCACTGCAAGGTAGTCAGAAAGGGTCAATTTTACACCAAACCCACTCTGAATCATTGGAGTAGCCCTTTAAAGCCCCTGGGAACCTAAATCAGAGCTTCCTTCATAATAAAGTTAATCTGGCTCCTCAGGGCCCCCAGTGTAAATGTACCAAATATGTCTGATGAAGATCTTCTGCGGTATTTCACCAGTACTGCGCTCCTCTCCATGTGGACTGGGCGATCCTAAAAGTGAGCAGACCCCTGACTAATCGCACATGGCTCCGCCCTCTGTTCCCTGAAAGGCTCGAGCTTGTATCTCGATTATGGGCGGATAACTCGGTTCCAGATATCAGAACCTCAGTAAACCCTAAAGATCTGTGAATCACAACTGCAGATCAAAGTGAAATGCGTTGCCATGGTAACGTGACCAAATGTTGTTAGCCCGTGATATTGAGACCACGCCCAGACCGTTCTCAGAGAGGTGTGAGGAGTGTATTTCGGGATTTTTGGGGAGTGTTTTATCATAGTTGTACTTTTGTTTTCTACTGAAACTTTACTGAACGCTTCACTGAACACCCACGTTCAGTATTTTACAGAAAAATCAGTGTATCAATATCTGTTCCCAGGGTCTTTAAGGGGCTTTATAAGGCAGGCTTCTGTATTATATGTTCTGATATATATTCTGATATACTCTGCAGCCCAGCACACTGCGCATTTGTGTCCAGCTGGGTTCACGCAAACATTGCAGGTGTTAAGTGAACACTAGAGATTTACTGTCTGTAAAAGACTGTTATTCTCTACTTTACTATACTCTTCATAATAACTGCATCGTTTTACGGCCTAGTAAAAGCCTAACTTCTCACTATGAGCCAAAACCTGCAAGCATACAGTATTACTCTTCAGTATTCGCTCTATCAGCAGCAGTCGTTTGCTCTGTGGTGCTGCAGTCGTCCCAAGTGTGTCAAAGTCTTAGCCGTCTTAGAGCACACTGTGCTGTCTGAGAAGCCCCTGGCCTGCTGATTACGCCGCAGTTAGCTTGCTCCTCGGAGCTCCGCCACGTAAATTGCAGTGTCCCCTCAGCCCCCTCTTTTGTAATATCAAGCTCCGTATCGCAGCCCGGGCTGAACCGCGCCGGCGCTCATTCTTTACCCAAATGACAGTGTTTTTGTCCAGGTAATGGCACTCATTTCCCCCGAAGCCCAGCGGTGGCTTCACTTATCATCAGACAGAATCACAGCAGAAAGCTCCCTCTCAGGTCCCCCGGCTACAAGGAGCCCTCAGAAAAACACACAGGGACTTGCACTTGCTGTCACAGACCCCCCAACCCATGTAACCCAGCGCAAATATATCAGACCAGACGGACACACCAAACGATTCCACGATGTGGAATCAGCTGCTCTAGCCACTACATGGACATAACATGAACACTACATGGACAAAAGTATCGGGACACACCTCCTAATCATTGAATTCAGGTGTTTTATTCAGTCCCATTCAGGACACAGGGGTATAGAATCAAGCCCCTAGCCATGCAGTCTGCCTTTGTTACACATTAGTGAAGGACTGGGTGGTTCTGAAGAGCTCACTGAACTCCAGCGTGGTTCTGTATGTAATAGGAGTCACCGCTGCACCAACAACAACAAGTCAGCTGTTGAAAATTGGACATTCCCTCCTAGATCTTCCTCCATCAGCTGTGAGTGGTATTATTATTGAACAGTGGAAGAGTTTAGGAGGAACAGCTCACAGAGAGCAGCTCAGCGTCCACCGAGTGCCCGACCAGGTAAAGTTAGAGAGCGGGGTCAGGGCTGAGCTCAGAGCATAGTGCAGAAAGGTCTCCATGCCCAGTGCAAAGCATGGATGCTCTCTTAAAAATAAAGGTGCTACACAAGGCTTAAAAAACTATTCCTTCACTATATTGACAAAAGTATTGGGACGCACATTCTCTTAATCATTAAATTCGGGTGTTTTATTCAGCCCCACTGCAACTGAGGTATAAATCAAGCACCTAGCCATGCAGTCTGCCTGTCCACACAATAGTGAAAGAATGGGTGGTTCTTACTTACTGAACTCCCTCCTCTTGATCGAAGGCCTGTTTCTCCAACTGAAAGGTTCTTCACACTCACAAATCTTGAACAAAAGGGTTCTTTACGAAACCAAAAGTGGTTCTTCTATGGCAGGGGTGTCCAATCTTATCTACAAAGGGTCAGTGTGGCCTAAGCGATTAGTAGCACACCTAATTCCACTTGTTTCATCGACAGATGCTTCTTCAAACAGCTAAACACATGTGCTTCTGCTTGGCTGGAATGAAAACCTGCAGCCACACTGACCCTTTGCAGATAAGACTGGACACCCCTGATCTATGGCATTGCTCAGAGAACCATTTGTAGCAAAGCCCTCCAGCATTGAGCCGTGTAGCAGTGGAGCTGGAGCCTCATCCATTACTTTTAGAATCAGTTGGAGTGCCAGAACTAATCATCCAACATCGTCAGTATCTGACCAACGACTGATGCTCTCGAGAGGCTGAATCCCCACAGCAATGTTCACATATCTAGTGTAACTCCTTCCAAACAGATTAATAGCCATTACTGCAGCAAAGGTGGACAAACCCCCTATTAAAACCCTTAATTTCAGAAGAAACACTATATGGACAGGTGTCCACAAACATCTGGACCTATAGTGTGTCTCATCCATTTCAGTTTCGCTCCCCTCAGAGCTGTTCTCTATCCAACTACCACCAACGTCGTCAATGAATCTTCAACCTACAACGTGAACACTTGTGCCAGCCGTCACTGGCCTCCATCATGTGAAATGTCTCTGATCAATCCATCATCTGCAAATTGACGTTTCACAGCTTTAATAAACGCCCAACACATAGAGCCTCCATTCACGTCCCGTCCGTCTGGGAAAGATGTGACCCATCTGAGCTTCTGCAGAGACCGGTCCTGAAGTGAATCACACCCATGCATCTTGATTTGGCTGACAGTTAGGCTCTTTGTGAATGGAGAACACTCTGCAGTGGGAAAGTTAAATTAAACAACTGTTTTTGACCCCTGCTGTATGGGAACACACACGCTCAGCCATACCCTGCGGACAAGAGGCACTAACAGACTCCCTGGAGAGAGAGCAGGAATGTCTACAATACTGAACAGACACACACACACACACCATAAACTGCCACCACTGTTAAATTAACTCCTACAGTCACTGCTCAGGTCCAGTAGGTGCTGCACAGTACTTCTGCACAGTGCTTGTATAATCTCCACAGGAAAGCACTGACCAATAAATGAGCCTAAGGTCCCCATGCCCAATGCCAAGTGTCGCCTTAAGGGGGGGGGAGGTGTATAAAGGCCCCCAGTATTGGGCTTTCTGGATTGACATACTGCGTACATGTCCACTGTATACTTTTTCTCCATCTAAAGCTATTTTTAATTCTGTAACGAAAATACATTACATGGACAAAAGTATTGGGACACCTGCTCATTGATTATTTCTTCCAAGTATTGGGCTTTCTGGATTGACATACTGCGTACATGTCCACTGTATACTTTTTCTCCATCTAAAGCTATTTTTAATTCTGTAACGAAAATACATTACATGGACAAAAGTATTGGGACACCTGCT
This sequence comes from Salminus brasiliensis, assembly GCF_030463535.1. NCBI lineage: Eukaryota > Metazoa > Chordata > Actinopteri > Characiformes > Bryconidae > Salminus > Salminus brasiliensis. The sequence goes on along the minus strand of NC_132894.1, from coordinate 5,428,268 downwards.
CATTGATTATTTCTTCCAAAATCAAGAGGATTAAAAAAGATGTTGGATGATGATCACCACCCCACTTCATCACAGAAGTATAGGATGGAGCACCACTGTCCATTATTCCAGAGAACACAGTTCTTCCACTGCTCCACAGCTCAATGCTGGGGGGCTTTATACCCCTCTAGCCCACGCCTGGCATATGGCAGCATGATGCCGCTGGGTTCATGTTGATCTGATGTTTATCATGTTGCTCCAGTAGATTTTTATTGGCAGTACTTCTCTACAGGGACTAGACAAGCTGTGTGTGATGTAGCTGAATGGATTCGTTAGCATGATAGTATTGGATAGTGTCAGGAGCATTGCTAGTTCTTGGGTGAGTTATGAACGGGTGGGTTAAAAGCACAGTTTTAATGTATATTCAACAAGAAAATAAATAACTAAATAAAAAAATTATATGTATATATATATATATATATATATATATATATATATATATATATATATATATTCTTTCGTTATTTATTTTCTTGTTGAATATACATTAAAATTGTGCTGCCAATTAACCCAAGAAATTATATATTAAGTATATATATATATATATATATATATATATATATATATATATATATATATATATATATACACTTAATATTTTGTATTAGTATTTTGGTAATATGTATAATATTTAAAACACACACACACATATATATATATATATATATATATATTTAATATGTTTATATATTTAATAATATATATTATGGTATATTATGGTATATATATATATATATATATATATATATATATATATATATAATATTTTTAGACATATATATTATATTTGACAAGGAAGTTAATTAAATAATTATATATTTTTTTATTTCAAAATGTTTGGAAAATGACAAATTTCAGAAGTGTTTAGCAGTGGTGGGACACAAACCCATAGGGCAGATTTATAAAGCTATATATCTGCCCTATGGGTTTGCATCCCACCACTGCTAAACACTTCTGAAATTTGTCATTTTCCAAACTTTTAGTCTAATAGCTAAGAGTCTCTACAGCAGCAAATAGTATAAAACTGCTCCAACAATCAGAGCTACTCTACAGCCTCTATCTACACTGGACAAAAGGCTGACCATTTTACATCAACCCCCCATTACAGCTGTATGAAATCTGCTGATGTTTCTGCAGCACGGCAGCGTCAGATTCACGTCCAGAATCCTCTGAATAAAGGTATTGTTCTTCAATTAACTGGTTATGTGATTTTCCCTATAATCCTGTTTCTCTCTCTGCTGCTGCTGGTCAGCGGGGAGCGGTTTGCAGCGCTGGATGGCCAGAATGAATTCCTATGGCACTCGCAGATCTGTGGCGTTTGGCTGGAAGTACGCGTGTGTGTGTGAGTGTGTGTGTGAGTAAGGCTTAGATCATGTCTAAACACTGCATTGTGTTCTGCTGAAAGAAATCTGTTCTTTTATTTCAACATCACTGCGCTCCACACAGCTCCCAGTGCAGGGCTGGTTGAAGGCCAAGGCTGGGGACAGTCCATGAGTTCAGAACTGATCTCTGAGTTAGGCCTACTTTCCCCACAACCCACATGGAAAGTTGACTGGAGTTACAATACAGTGCGAACACTGCAGCGATAGTTTGGTGAAAATGAGACCTAGTGGAGCGACACTATATGGACAAAAGTATTGGGACACCTGCTCATTTAGTTTCTTCTGAAATCAAGGGCATTAAAAAAAGAATTGATCATGCTATTGTTAAAGTAACTGTCTCTACTGTCCAGGGAAGAAGGCTTTCTATTAGATTTTGGAGGAGCTCTGCTGTGAGGATTAGTAAGTACTAGATGGAGCACCATCATCCATCGCTCCAGAGAACTTTATACCTCTTTAGCCCACGCCTGGCATTAGACATGGTGCCAATAGCTTCACATGTTTATCTGCTCCAGAGAGTCCTATTCTGCTGGCAGTACTTCCTGTGCATTTGCACAGCTGTGTCAGCAATGGGTGCAAGTTAAAGCAATTGAATGCATTCATTAGAAGGGGGCGTCCACAAACTTTTTTTTTTTTGGACAAATAATGTATATGAGTAATGTAGCTAGAAAGAAACACAAGCTGGACTGATGTTACAGACACAATTCAGTGTGTGATCATTTAGACCAGCAGTTAGCGCCATGCTTACTGGTGTACATAAGCTTTCATTGCCTCTTAGCTACATTAGCTTCAGTGTATCTCCAGTGCACGTTTTCTAAGGAGACAAACTTCAGACACCAAACATGTCTAAGCTGATCCACTACATTCAGGGTAAGGGAGGAAACATTAGCCTTTCAGCTGAACTGCTGCTTTAAGGCTGCTCACAGAGCAGTAAAGTAATAAGGGTCTTCTGAACTCCCCGAGACCAGCGGCTACAGTATCACGTCATCAAAAGAAGCTGAGAGTCAGGGCTGAGAAGGGGAAGGAGAGGATGGAGGGATGGACACAAAGGCAGAGGAAAAGAGGAAAAACAAAAGCGGCTGGTGGGAGGTGAGGTCTGGGCAGGAAGAGACGGACGGGGGGAGAATTAGCCGCGGCTAACTGGGCCGCTATTGTCTGCTGATCAGCACCGCTGTTAACACTGCAGGAGTCAAATACACTCACACACTCACACACACACACACACACACACACACAGTATAAACGGACACACACAGCACACACCACTATCCAAACCAGTCAGACTATCAGCAGATATTCTGTTTCAGCTGAGGTCGTCTTTCTTATTGTTCTGCACTTTGTCGGATCTCTCAGCTACAGAAGCAGCAAAATGTGGATCAAAAGATGTTATTTGTGTGTCTGTCTGTCCTTCTATATGTCTGTCTCTCTGTCTCTCTGTCTGTCTATCCGTGTATCTGTCTATCTAATGTTGTAAGAAAATTAACAATTTAAACTGCAAGGTCTACACTCTTACATATTTGTTTATAGTGGATACTGAGTAATTCCTAGTAGATACTGAACAATTCAGAGTGGATACTGAGTAATTCCTAGTAGATACTGAACAATTCAGAGTGGATACTGAGTAATTCCTAGTAGATACTGAATAATTCAGAGTAGATTCTGAACAATTCAGAGTGGATACTGAACAATTCAGAGTAGATACTGAACAATTCAGAGTGGATACTGAGTAATTCGTAGTAGATACTGAACAATTCAGAGTGGATACTGAGTAATTTCTAGTAGATACTGAACAATTCAGAGTGGATACTGAGTAATTCGTAGTAGATACTGAACAATTCAGAGTGGATACTGAGTAATTTCTAGTAGATACTGAACAATTCAGAGTAGATACTGAATAATTCAGAGTAGATACTGAACAATTCAGAGTAGATACTGAATAATTCAGAGTAGATACAGAGCAATTCCTAGTAGATACTGAACAATTCAGAGTAGATACTGAATAATTCAGAATAGATACTGAGTAATTTCTAGTAGATACTGAATAATTCAGAGTAGATACTGAACAATTCAGAGTGGATACTGAACAATTCAGAGTAGATACTGAGTAATTTCTAGTAGATACTGAATAATTCAGAGTAGATACTGAACAATTCAGAGTGGATACTGAACAATTCAGAGTAGATACTGAACAATTCAGAGTAGATACAGAGCAATTCCTAGTAGATACTGAACAATTCAGAGTAGATACTGAATAATTCAGAGTAGATACTGAACAATTCAGAGTAGATACAGAGCAATTCCTAGTAGATACTGAACAATTCAGAGTAGATACTGAACAATTCAGAGTAGATACAGAGCAATTCCTAGTAGATACTGAAAAATTCAGAGTAGATACTGAATAATTCAGAGTAGATACTGAACAATTCAGAGTAGATACAGAGCAATTCCTAGTAGATACTGAACAATTCAGAGTAGATACTGAACAATTCAGAGTAGATACTGAATAATTCAGAGTAGATACAGACCAATTCCTAGTAGATACTGGAAAATTCTTAGTACATACCAAATAATTTATAGTACATACTGAATAATTCATAGTGGATACTAAATGATTAATAGAGGATACTTAGTAATTTATTGTAGATACTGAATAATTCATAGTGGATACTAAATAACTAATAGCAAATGCTGGAGAAGATACTGAATAATTAGTAGCAGATAATGAATAGTTCACAGTTCATAGTGGATACTGGATAATTAAAAGAGGATACTGAATAATTCATAATAGATACTAAAATGTAATAGTAAATACAAAAATCCTCATAATAGAAACAGAATAATTAATAGTTGTTACTAAATAATTCATAATGGATACTGAGTAATACATAGTAGAAATGAAATACTTCATAGTACATATTAAATAACTCCTAGTAAATACTGGATATTTCATTTTGGATACTAAATAATTCATAGTAGATTATGAATCATTTGTATTAGTTGATAAGTCTTTAACTTTATTAACGGAATAATAGAAATGCAATTCAATGGGTTCAAGTATTAAAATTAAAATAAAATAAAAAAATGCTCAGTATTTGTTATGAGATAATGTCTCTCACACACATCCAGGAAGGCTGAACAGTCTGCTGTGTTTTATGATTATATGCTAGAATTAAATACATAACAAAAAGCTCAAGCAGGGTTTGGCTGCATCTCACTTGTGATGGGCTGGACATTAATGTCTTAATGCAGTTTTGAAGTCGCAGAAGTAAACAAGGTATTGTTTTGAAGTTACCACACACACACACACACACACACACACACACTCTATAAATCAGCTGATCAAAGTGAACATCTCACACATTAAAGCTGATCAGAAGCTCACTGAGATTATGAATCATAAAACACCAACCGAGAACAAGCAGAAGCGGCTCACAATGTTTTATTATATCACCAAAATACGTTCAGTCACGTTCAGTCAGGATCAGTCACGTTCAGTCACACTGAAGTGCTGCAGGTCCTACATTAATCTGAAGCTCATGAGGGAGCGCTCTGCAGTATCACATGTTCTGATCAGACAGGAGCTGGATGTACAGTCTCTGTAAGTTCTGCACTGAGCGTGATGTTGTCATTAGGCTGGGATATGGTGATATTATGTAATTATTCAATGCTGTACATCACATGAAAGCCTGTTTGTGCAAAAGTAACTGACACCATGGCGTTAAAAATAGGCCCGTATATTGAATTTTTATGTGCCGGGTGCTCTGGCCGTGCCGAGCCACGTGGTTTTAGCTGGCAGTCAGAATCTGACTTAATATCCGGCTTTAAAACCAGGCATCCAAACAGAGATGATGCTTGATGGGCTTCACCGTTCGGGGCGAAATAAAAGACCCGCACATTTTACTGTCCGCCAGGCTTATACCATCACTGTAAGCACATTAACATCCTTTCCCTCTTTTCAGAGAAACCTCCCTTCCTTGCACTGCCGACAACTTGCTCTTTTGTTACCTCCACTCACTTTGAGTGCACGTAATGGCTGAAATGGATAATGAACAGGCAGGGAAGGCAAAAAACAGCACAAACACACCGCCGCACAAAAGGAGGGCTGGAGAAAAAAAAGGAGGAAAAAAGGAATGCTCCAGCCACGCGGCACTCTGCGCCTCTCGGAGCCGGCCGGGCAGGACGCGGGACGCTTTAGGATGAACCCATGCAGCACTAAACCCCACTGTCCGTGCCCAATCAGGGCCGGTTTTTCTCTCGCCGCCGGGGCTCCTCCGCTCCACACTGCAGACCCTGTGCACTAATTGCTAGATTGGTCCAGATTTTCTAGTTCAGTTCCACCCTATAATTGACTAACAATGATGGGCAAGGAAGGGGAAAACTTTAGAGTCCAGCGCACAGGGGCCAGGCCAGAGTGCAGGGACCACTCAAGGAAGAGTGAGCACATGCTTGAGTGTCTGGGTGTGTGTGTGTGTGTGTGTGTGTTATTTGTGTGTGCTTGTGTTTGTTTTTATATCTGGTATAGACATGCATATCGCTGCTGCCCAATGAAAACCATGTATCTCCATTTTTGGCTGTTTTTAGATTTCTCCATGGTTTGAACCCTGTAGCTGTTCTGTACACTGGATGAATGGACCAATAGAAATGCTCAAATGTTCCTGGAAAAAGCTCTTATTTTACACTTTTATGTCCACTTAAAGGTCAGACCATGTTTGCCTTCTTCTGTAAAATCATCATTTTGGAGATACATGTTTTTATTGGACAGCCACGATATGTATCCCATGAAAACTTTAATGTTTTTACTGTTTTTAACTTTTTTCCATTTGAATTTAGATATTTTATGATTACTAGCCCAATACAAATTTGTCATAATGACTTCCATTGACTTCCATTGAGGGTTAAGAAGGTTTTCTTAACATATATATATATATATATATATATATATATATATATATATATATATATATATATCGTCTATTTTGATCATTTCTGTTGAGTTAAGATTATATATAAATACTTAATCTTAATATAATAAATACTTAATCTTAATATAATCTTAAATAGTTAAGATTATATATAAATACTTATAGATAATAATATGTCCCGTATGTGTTATATAAGGGCTATACACACGTATGTATGTATGTATGTATGTATGTATGTATAGAATATATATACTATATATAATATAATCGTCATTATACAAATACATTCCTGCCTTTAAAAAATACATATAAGCACCAATATTTCATCATAGCATCACATCAAAAGCATTGCTCTATGTAAGTAAGTACCTAAATGTAATAACAGGGTTTAGTGATTGGATAGAGGCTCATTTGCATCTTCAAGCATTCTGTGATGTTCACACTGCAAAGGACTGAGGTTAAGCTAATGGTAAACAAATTTTATACAGTGCCTCCATTGTGTGTTTGTGTGTGTGCATGTGTGTGTGTGTGTGTGTGTGTGTTCATGGACAGCACTAGCAGACAGAAAGAGTGTGAGGGGGATTTTGGGGTTAAGGAGAAACACTGCAGCCCCCATGCTGCCTGGCAGCTTCTGGAACAGAGATTTCCTTCCAGAAAAAGCAGCCAAAGCTCCACACACACACACACACACCCCAACATGCAATCCTCCAAACCCCCACCAAGAGGCCTGGGCTGGTCTCCAGTGATGCACCTAAAGCTATGTTACCATATTCAGTCAGAATTAGAATCCTGGCTTTACTGGCCAAGTGTGTTTACATCCAGCATGCAGTTTACCTTCTTTTACACAGCAGCTACACATAACTATAACCATACAATACAAGTGTTACTGATGTTTTTTAAAGCTTTATGAAGCGTACTAAAGTGCAATATAGTTTAAAAAGCTTAAGAAAGCCTAACAGGCTTTAAAACTGAATAAATCTCGTTAAATGTAAATACAGCCAAATAATAATATTCTGCTGCTGCTTCATAAGGTTTAGATTAGTACATCTCATTAGACTGTTACACAAACCTGGTAATAAGGCTTCATGAAGTTTTATAAAGCTTCAAAATAATGGTCTATTTAACACATACTACTGCTTCATAAAGCTTATTAAGGCTTATTACAGTGTAATAAAGCTTAATAAATATTAGTAAGGCTTATTAAGGTGTAATAAAGTTTAATAAAGCTTATTAAGGCTTATTACAGTGTAATAAAGCTTAATAAATCTTAGTAAGGCTTATTAAGGTGTAATAATTTAATAAAGCTTATTGAGGCTTATTACAGTGTAATAAAGCTTAATAAATCTTAGTAAGGCTTAATAAAGTGTAAGTAAGCTTAATAAAGCTTATTAAGGCTTATTAAGGTGTAATAAATCTTAATACATCTTAGTAATGCTTATCAAAGTGTAATAAAGCTTAATAATCATTAGTAAGGTGTATTAAAGTCTCATAAAGCTTAATAAAGCTTATTAAGGCTTATTACAATGTAATAAAGCTTAATAAAGCTTAGTGAGACTTATTAAAGTGTAATAAAGCTTAAAAAGTTTAGTAAGGTGTATTAAAGTCTAATAAAGCTTAATAAAGCTTATTAAGGCTTATTACAATGTAATAAAGCTTAATAAAGCTTAGTAAGGCTTATTAAAGTGTAATAAAGCTTTAAAAGTTTAGTAAGGTGTATTAAAGTCTAATAAAGCTTAATAAAGCTTATTAAGGCTTATTACAATGTAATAAAGCTTAATAAAGCTTAGTAAGGCTTATTAAAGTGTAATAAAGCTTTAAAGGTTTAGCAAGGTGTATTAAAGTCTAATAAAGCTTAATAAAGCTTATTAAGGCTTATTACAATGTAATAAAGCTTAATAAAGCTTAGTAAGGTTTATTAAAGTGTAATAAAACTTATAAAAGCTTAGGAAGACTTATTAAAGTGTAATAAAGCTTAATACAATGTGGACGGTTATGAAAATTTAAAATTTTTATTCATATTTAATAAACACGATAATGGCAGGTTATGTAGTTACTAGTTACACTCCTGCCTAATTTCTAGTCTTTACTGTACAATCTGAGCTGTTCAGTGTTCTAGATATACTGAGGATATTAGTGATATAACAAGGAAAGTATAGGACAACGTAAACAACCATGGTAACTACACACTGAACATGTTCTTTAAGGGTTCTTTATATTTAATAATGGTATATGTTCGACCCAAGACAACTTAGAGAACCATATGATTTGAAGATATTTCTATAAAGAATCTATAAAAAACACTTTTTACAGTTAAGGACTCAAAGAAACCCTTTTCAGTATGTTTTCATGGGTTATTTACCATTGACAGTGGTTCTATATAGAAATATAACAACATAAAGAGCCCTGTTTAGAACCCTGCACTAAATTGGTTCCGTGCCTGGTCAAACAGTTCTCCAAATACAATGAAAACCTCTTGTATATGGCTCCACTGCTAGTTACGAATCGGCCAACCTATGTCCAGCATGCTCTTCAACAGTTCTTCATTAAACACTATGGTTCTAGATATAGAACTGTAGCAACTTTATGTGCATACATTGTTATTTGCCTGGTTCGAGGTTTCTTCACCCTGGTAGAAATATACAAAAAGAACGTAGATATCGTAGATGATTCTGCATAGAAGTGTTCAACCACTGATGCCAGGCAAGCAACCCTTTTCCAGTATGTTCTTCAAGGGTTCTTCAGGGGCTAAAGACACTGGCTCCACCGTCCTATATACCAAACTATGACAACTTAAGAAACCCTTTGGATGCTTAAATTGTTCTTTGTCTGGTTCAAGAGTTCTTCACATTTGGTGGAAAACCTTTTCTAGACTATATATATTTATTTATATTTATATATAACCCTATATACTATATACATACTAAAGAACCCAAGTACTATATAGAACCATGGACTTGCATCACCGTGCACTTTCCCACAGTCACACACAAACTACACACAGGGTTTAGTGTAGGAAATCGTCCAGATAATAAAAGACATGCTGCTGATATGACAGTAATACACAAACTCTACTGTCCGGCATATCTGTATAGTGTTTTCTTGTGGTAATTAGCTAATTAAACACACCTAATCAGGGGTGTTGGAGCAGGAAAACTCATGGGTGTATGGTGTATGGTGTATGGGTCTATGTATATGGGGACAGTACATTTCTGCCTCTCTGCATCATGATTCTTAATTTTTTAAAACTTTGACCCTTTGGCCTCATAAATGGACAGTTTTTTTTGCAAAAAAAAACTTCAACAAAGATTAAGTTTAGTTTTTATACCTGTTAGGTCCTGCTAATCCCAAATTGGAGAACACCAAGCAAAAGTCCGGGTCTCAGGAGGATACAGAACAGTGGCACTCCAGACTTACAAAAAAATTATACAGTTAAAAACAACATTTGTGCCCAAATTTTACTCTAATTTAATTACATTTAATTCATGTTCTATAAATATGCAAAACTCCACATTTTTGTAAGTGTAAATCTCTATAAGAGCAAGTAGAACCAGCAGTGGAAACAGTTTCCCATTCAAATCAATGGCCAAACGTTTCCATTCTAAAAGAAAGGTGTAAGGCATTTTGTGGTGACTGACTGTGGACTATGTTGCATATTTCTGCAATTTATTGCCCCCCCCCCCCACACACACACACACACAGCCGCTGATCTGTAGCCCAGCTTTAAAGTTCAACTTAAACATTCCCTCTACGTCCCGCCAGAACAGTCCACCCCCATCCACTCTCTCGCTCTCGCTCTCTCTCTCGTTCCCCTCGCGCTCTCCTTCACTCTGCACTCCATCCGGCTGCCGAAAGGACACAGGCACACGTGCATACACACACACACACACACGCCGGCGAAGCATCGGAGACAAAACAACTCTTATAATTAGCGCGTGCATTTCTGACAGAAGATGTAATTTGCTTTTGTCTGCGGAGCGGGACGGTGCGAAAGCACCTGCAAAATCAAAGAGGAATAAAGGTACCAGCATACAGCCAGTGTGTATACAGGTGCTCCCACTCACACACCCATACACACACACACACATACACAGTAGCTTCAAGCCTCAAGCTAGTCCATGCTAGTCCTTTCCCCCTCACTGCCCGGGCTTGCACACACTTCATGTTCAGCCTGCACCCATATCAAAACAACCTGCATGGTCCTTCAAGGGCTGACCACACACATATCTCAGTCCCATCCACCCCTGCACCCCCAGCTAGGCCTAAATCAGGCTTGAACACACAGCAAGACAGCAAACGAGACACCAGACAGGTAATTAGCATTAGCTTACCTGTGCTAGCAAAGGCCTATCGCACCTCTAAAATCCGAATCCGGCTCCACAGGCGCCCCGGGGCAGGCAGGCAGGAAAGCAGGGAGAGCCGCCTCGGCTCGGGACATTTGCTCTGCAGTGTCTTCCCTCTCTGCCCGTGCCTGGCTGAGTGTAAGGCAAGCTAGGAATGCACTGGGCTTTAGACTTTTTTGTCCAAGCTGTAGGTCTTTTTAGTGAAGCAAGATTAGTTCATACAAAACTCAACAATACAGCAGTGAAACCCATTGTTGATATTCAACATTTTTCACATAGCGGAACAGAATAGACAATACGGTAGCTAGGAAACCATGGACCGGATTACAAGCTGATCATATCAGCCTTCCTTTTCGCGGCCTGTAATCCGTTTCCCATTCAAGAGCAGGCAGACGGAGGCAGACGGAGGCAGACGTAAACCAAAATCAATATCTGTGGAGAGCGCGATGGGATGGGGAGGGTTGGGGGCTAGTTTTTCACATCGAAACAAACCGAACAATAAACATTTTTCCTTTATTCTGCTCTGTTTGTTTTGTACGTGTGTGTTTTTCTTCCACGGCTGTCTTCCTGAACTTCCACAGCAAAAACTGTCCAAAATAATCCAGCATTTTGTGTCAGAGCGCTGATATTCCTCTGCAAAACAACACTGCACAGCAAAAGATGCGTACAACCTGCTTCCGCTATAGAAGCCAAGCCACTAGCCTGGCTTCTATACTCCTATAAAGGACATGGAGACCAAGTACCCCTTTACAAAAGTGCTCATGGAGAGGAAAACATGCATTTTTGATATAAATGAAAATATACATAAAAAAAGACATTTTTTGTCCCTTCTGATATCACGTCCACTAATTTTAGGCCACTAACAGCTCAATAAGCAGCCTAAACGGCCCAATGCAGCAGTTTCTCCTCATTAAGCCCTACCTGTAACTCCATATCAGACATCATCTGCTCTGACGTCAATAAAAGTCAAATACAGCCAGATAACAGTGGTCTTACCAGCTCAGCACCTGTGCTCCCGATCCGCTCCCTCCGCTCCCTCCGGCTGCCAGGTTTTCCCTCGCTCCCTCACTCCTCTAGGTAGCCAGAGAGCGAGGGATTGTTCAAGCCTTTCCTTTTCATCACTTCTGCAATTGACCAATTGACAACTGATTGATGGTTATCTTTCCACACCTACAAAGGCAGAAATTACCATCACTAAAGCCACTTACAGTAAAAAAAAAAAAAAAGAAGAAAAAAAAGAAGGAAAAAAAACCCTTGAGAGTAAATTACATGTTGCTAAAATTCCCCTTCACTCAGCCATATACAATGGCAGCCAAAAGGGGGGTGAAAAAAAAAAGTTTCCCTTTTTTTGTCACTCGCGAGGCTCTGTAGATTTGGCCTTCCCTGCCAAGAGCAACGAGAACTTGACAGCTTCTTTAAATTGTGAGGCACAAAAGCTGGTGAATGAGGGATGGTATTGGGCTGGACTGCCATTCTCTGGGAAAGGACCATTATTTGCATTGAAAACAGAGGAGCTGGAGAAAAACAGATAAGGAATATCTGAATGCGAGCCGGGACACTCCACACAACCGTGAGGGAGAGGGAGCTGCTCTGCTCAGCCAAAAACAAAAAAAACAACCCAACATTACAAAATACAAATCATCATTCGCTTTAAATAAACAATTTCAGCAAACAGGAAGCAGAAATGATAAATATTGCTAAATATAATTCTACACTTTTAATGCTTATCTTAGGACCTTGCAGCAAGTTCTTCAAAATAACGGCAATTCAGTAGTAAATAATCTTCATGTCTTTAATTCATATCCTGTATCTGCAGGATGCAAAATAGGTCATGTGCATCTAGGTCTAATGCAGTTGATCATAAATTAGTATTAATTATTCAGCATCTAGTATGAATTATTGAGAATCCACTGTGAAGTATTGAGTATCTACTATCATTTATTTATCATTCACTATGAATTATTTAGTATCCAGCATGAACTACTGAGTATCCACTATGGTTTATTCTGCATCCACTATGAATTATTCAGGAACATTTATTAATTTTTGAGTAGTCATTATGAATTATTCAGTAACTACTATGATTTATTTAGTATCCACTAAGAATTATTTAGGAATGCTTATAAATTATTCAGCATCTAGTATAAATTATTGAGTATCCAGCATGGACTACTGAGTATCCACTATGGTTTATTCTGCATCCACTATGAATTATTCAGGAATGTTTATGAAAGTTGTTTTAAGCAGTCATTATGAATTACTAAATATCTACTATCATTTATTCAGCATCTAGTATGAATTATTGAGTATCCACTATGAACTATTGAGTATCTACTAAAAATGATTTAGGAACTCATATTAATTTTCAGCATCTAGTATGAATTACTGAGCATCCAGCATGAACTACTGAGTATCCACTATGGTTGATTCTGCATCCACTATGAATTATTCAGGAATGGTTATGAATTATTGAGTAGTCATTATGATTTACTGAGTATCTACTATCTACTATATTCAGCATCTACCATGATTTATTTAGTATCCACTATGAATTAATTAGGAACTCTTGTGAAATATTCAGCATCTAGCATGAATTAATTTAAAAGTATCCATTAAGAAATATCTACTATGTTATTCTGTAACTCACTATCAATTATTCGGTAACTACGAAGCATGATTCAATCGCTATGAATTATTGAGTAACCACTATGATTCTTTTTAGTATCTCCTATGATTTGTTCAGTATCCACTATTAATTATACACTACTTACTATGAATTATGCAGTAAGCACTATGAATGACTGAGTAACCACTATGATATTTTTCATCTGCCATGATTTATTCAGTAGCCTTTATGAATTACTCAGGAACTCATAATAATGATTCAGTATCTATTACAAATTGTTCAGTAGCTCCTCTAATATATATTCCGCAAACCACTATGAATTATATACTTCCTACTATAAATGACCTATGAGTACTATGAATTATAAGTACTATGAATTACTCTGGAATTCGAATTATTTAATCAGTAGCCATTATGAATTACTCTGGAATTCAAATGATTTATTCAGTAGCCATTATGAATTACTCAGTGTTTACTATAAATGATACAGTGAACCACTATAAATTATACACAACCTACTATAAATTATTAGGCAGTGTAAAATTAATATAAATTTAGTAAGCACTGTAAATTATTCGGTAACCACTATGAATTGCTCAGTAGTTTCAGTATTTGTATTTATTCTAAAGTTAATGTGTTTTTAGCACAAATAACCCAGATCATTTTCTCAGATGACTTTCCGATGACAGTACTGTACAGAATTCAAAACATCAGATGTTCTGAATGTGGAAGCAGTTATTACTGCATATAAATCTGATTTAACACACCTTGACTGATGTTTTTATTAGACACCCGTCTCCATACTGAAGAGAAAAAAAGGAGCAACGCATTAACACAGTAAGGTTTCAGCAGGGATTCATCCTCCACAACATATGTAGAGGCTTGAATCTGTAGCTACCAGTGTTCCTTTCTCTTTTTTTCATTCCTTCTCTTTCTTTTTGCAGCCTGGGAGGCTGAAAGGCCTGAGAAAGTGCGAATGGGGAGGGAGGGAGGGATGGAGGGAAGGCGATTGGTTTTGCCCAGAAGCACTCAGCTGCCAACAAGAAGCTCTGCTTTTTCTATGGGCAGGGAACTAATTCCAAAAAAAAAAAAAAGCTTTCAGACTCTTTCAGTCGGAGCAGATGGGACCCAACCAAGAAGGCATAAACTTCGGGAGAGGGACCACCCCCCTCCACCCCACCTCAACCACTCAATGACAGCAGTGTGTGTTATCCGGCCAGCATTTAAGCGCATTACGGACACACAGGGGGCTAATGTGCACCACATATTTAAAACCCTTCATCAGCATTTCTACATGACCTACCCGTCTTCACACGGGCCATCAAAGACCATCTCTCAGTTTCCGCTGCGGTTCCTGCCTTTACAACTATACAAAAAATACACACACGCACACACATACACATGTCCAAAAGTTTGCGGACACCTCTTCTAATGAATGCATTGTGCAACTTTAAGTTGCACCCATTGCTGACAATGCACACACACACACAGCTTGTCTAGAGAAGTATGGCCAATAGTATAGGACTCTCCATAGAAAAGATAAATATCAACCTATTGGCACCATGCTGCCTAATGCCAGGCGTGGGCTAGAGGGGTATAAAGCCCCCCAGCATTGAGCTGTGTTTTCTGGAATGATGGTTGGTGCTCCATCCAATACTGTTGGGATGTGGGGTATATATATATGGGACTAAATAGGTGTTCTGTAAAGCCCATCCAACAGCAGATATAAACGACTGCATTTGTGGGCGGAGCATCCTGCTGTATTGGTGACAGTTTTAACCCAAAGTTGTCAGAAGCGGTCGCTGGGAAAGCCTGTGTGATGCTCTTCCCTAACTGAACTGAAGCGTGCTCTACTTTCCTCTTAGGTTTGTTTCTTCTCCTCTGATGGGAGATGAGATGTTGTTCCCATGTTTTATTAATGGAGCTCAGTAGGGAACACTCAAGTGAATATCAACAAATGGATAACAGTGTGTGAGGCGCGCGCGGGATCACTGTGGAAACCATGCTGCTCTGCTCGCTCCCTCTGCTTTA
This sequence comes from Salminus brasiliensis, assembly GCF_030463535.1. NCBI lineage: Eukaryota > Metazoa > Chordata > Actinopteri > Characiformes > Bryconidae > Salminus > Salminus brasiliensis. The sequence continues at coordinate 5,412,931 of NC_132894.1, read as the reverse complement.
ATTGTTCATTCATCCAAGGAATACATAAATAGGTGGCTCGGTATTTTGCCCCTGATAATGACACTATTTTTACTTCAAATTGCTGCTTTAAGTTTCCATGGAGATCTTCCTCACGCTGTTTGGAGTTCGGGGACCGGCATGTACCTGCCAGCTCTGATCATCATACACACGTGAGCTGTCAATGAGGATTAACAACCATGAGAATAGCATGCTGCTATTTTATTAGACAGATATTATAATATTATTAATAGTAGTAATTATTATTATTAATATAATTACACAATACTACAACAAATCCCCTATTAATGATCAATAAATACCAGTCTGTCTGTCTGTCTGTCTATTTGTCTCTCTACCAATCTATCTCTCTGTCTGTATATCTGTCTGTCTATCTGTCTGGCCATCTCTATACCAATCTGTCTGTGTATCTATTTGTCTGCCTGTATCTGTCTGTCTCGCTACAACTTTATCTGTGTATATGTCTGTCTATGTGCCTGTCTGTCTGTCTCTCTACCAATCTGTCTGTCTGTAGATAGATAGATAGATAGATAGATAGATAGATAGATAGATAGATAGATAGATAGATAGATAGACAGATAGATAGATAGATAGATAGAAACACTGGTAGATTGGTAGAGCGACAGACCAATCTACTAGTGTATCTATCTATCTATCAATCTATCTATCTATCTATCTATCTATCTATCTATCTATCTATCTGTCTATCTGTCTGTCTGTCTGACTGACTGTCTATCTATCTATCTATCTATCTATCTATCTATCTATCTATCTGTCTGTCTGTCTGTCTGTCTGTTTGTATCTCTATCAATCTATTTCTCTGCCTGTATTTCTGTCTGTTTTTCTGGCCATCTCGCTACCAGTATCTGTCTGTCTGTCTATGTGCCTGTGTGTTTGTCTCTCTACCAATCTGTCTGTTTGCCTGTCTCTCAACCAATCTACCTGTGTAATTGTGGAATCTATCTATCATCTGTCTGTCTGATAATGATCTATTATATATAACTACTCATATATGGTTATATAACAATAATCATGATAATATGTTTTAAATAGGAATTAATTAATTAGCTATCAGTAACAGTAACAGTAATAGCTATTAGCTATTAGTTCCTATTTAGGAATGATTTCTTTGGTCTGGATATCACTGTAATTTACCATTGTAAGGGTTTTAATGCTGACTGGATCACTGTGATGAGCTGATTTAGTTTGAGGGAAGATGTTTTCACATGTGATGGATGGAACGGATGTTGGTATATATTCAGCTGGACTTTTTGTGGCGGCGTCTGTTCAAGTATTAAAAACAAAGGAACACAGAATCATCATTTGTTTCCAAAATATATACTGCCTTAGCTTGACCAAGACTATAAAATTATTTATATATATATATATTTATTTATTACTAATTTAGGAAAAAATATGATCAACTCTATATAATATAAAATTCTATATTTATAAAAAAGTCTATAGTCAGACTCAATGTGTCCCAGTCTTGGGCTTGGCTCTGAGCTGTCTTGAACACCAGTTACTTCATGTCTGAAATCATCTTGCAAATCGTTGCTGTTGATACAAAACCCTGCATCTCAAAAATAGTAACTTTACAAGAGAAGCAAAAATAAATATTTTAAAAGAAGGACAATTTTTATCAGTGTGATTTTTATGAAATCTGTGTGTTTGTATGTGTGTGTGCGCACATGTGTCCCAGCTCAAGGCCAGCTATTGACTGGCAGCTGAATGAGGCAAAAGATGAACAGGAGAGGTCAGGCCTAGCCATGCCCTCCACACACACAAAGACACACACACACAATTAGACAGCTTCTTCACTAATATCACAAAGACACACTCCGCTCTGTATCGATCTGCCACTGCTGCTGCAGAGAACTGGACACAACAACTGAGGTGCACTTCAATAGTGCTCCATTTTCACTGTACCACCCTGCAACAGCATCCCCTCACACTGCAACAACATCCCCTCACACTGCAACAGCATCCCTCTCACACTGCAACAGCATCCCCTCACACTGCAACAACATCCCCTACACTGCAACAGCACCCCCCCACACTGCAACAGCATCCCTCACACTGCAATAGCATCCCCCTTACATTGCAACAGCATCCCCTCACACTGCAACAGCATCCCTACACTGCAACAGCATCCCCTCATACTGCAACAGCATCCGCTCACACTGCAACAGCATCCCCCCACACTGCAACAGCATCCCCTCACACTGCAACAGCATCCCCCGCACACTGCATTGCTGTGAGGATTTGATTGCATTTAGCAACAAGAGCATTAGTGAGGTCCCCACCTCATCTCCCTCACCATCACCAACTCCCAACTCATCCCAAAAGTACTGGATGGAGCACCAACCCTCATTCCAGAGAACACAGTTCTTCCACTGCTCCACAGCTCAATGCTGCTGGGGGGCTTTTTACCCCTCTATCCCACGCCTGGCATTAGGCAGCATGGTGCCAATAGGTTCATGTTTATTTATCTGCTCCAGAGAGTCCTATTCTATTGGCTGTACTTCTCTACAGGGACTAGACAAACTGTGTGTGTGCATTTGCACATCTGTGTCAGCAATGGGTGCAATTTAAAGTAGCTGAATGTGTTCATTAGGAGCCTCTGATCAACTACATTTCAAACAAGGGGTTTGCGACTGGAGCCCAGACAAAAGCAGAGTGCAGCGGTGTGTCTGCTCGTCACTCAGTCGATACTAAGCACGGTTATGACGGCTGCAGCGGTGTGTCTAGCTGGGCTGGAGATGCAAGCCCCTCAGGCCTTCTCCGGGGGAAATGTGATTACATGTGTTTGAGTGTGAGTACCTGCTGTTTCAGGATGCTGGGTTAGGGGGGGAGTGGAAAGCAGCTTACCACTGAGAGCACTAAACTGTCAGCCCACTCTGAGCCCCCCAGTCCAAACACGGCCGCTGGGGCGACGAGGCAGAAAACCCGGCTTTGTTTCAGGCAGCGGGACGCCGCTCATCACTCATCACTTACCTGCAGAGCTTCAGCTTCAAAACTACCGTGTGATTAGCTTGTCAAGATCAAGACCGTTATCCCGCACAGTGTGGGAGACAGTCGGCGCACTGGTTGGCTGGCCAATTAATTAAAATTCGGTTTTATATAAAAATAGTGATCATAATATTTATCAGATTTCCAGATTAGATGTTATTAATACAAAAAAATAACATTTGTAAAGGCAGGTCGGTTTTGGGAGGATGGGTGGGCAAAAGTCACTGAACTAACAATAATTCTTTTCTGACATCTAAAAGGCCTGCAATGCTACATTAGGAAGGGTGATTTTGTCAACACTGCAAGCCAAGCGTTATGTATGGGAGGTAATGTGATCCAGCCTATAGCTGTGTGTTTGGGTTTTCAGAGCCAGTGCATAAATGTAGGACATGTAAGAGTGTTAAACTCTGAGTTCACATACAGAAAAAGAAACATTTCTGTGGTTTAACATGTGAATAATCAATCTGAGACTTATACACATATACACATACTTTACAGCCCCTTGCAAACTTTACATATACACATAATTAAAAGCATATAGTCCCATCCAGATGTCTATCCAGACAGGTCATTTACAGCATACAGCCCCATCCAGACTTTACATATACACATAATTTACAGCATACAGCCCCATCCAGACTTTACATATACACATAATTTACAGCATAAAGCCCCATCTAGAATTTACATATACACATAATTTACAGCATAAAGCCCCATCCAGATATATATAGGTAATTTACAGCATATAGCCCCATCCAGACATATATGGGTAATTTAGAGCATACAGCCCCATCCAGGCATATATAGGTAATTTACAGCATACAGCCCCATCCAGACATATATAGGTAATTTACAGCATACAGTCCCATTCAGACTTTACATATGCACATAATTACAGCATACAGCCCCATCCAGACTTTACATATACATATAATTTATAGCATACAGCCCCATCCAGACATATAAAGGTAATTTAGAGCATATAGCCCCATCCAGACTTTACATATACACACCATTTACAGCAAACCCCATCCAGACATATAAAGGTAATTTAGAGCATACAATCCCATCTATACTTTACATATACACATAATATACAGCAAACAGCCCCATCCAGACTTTACATATACACATAATTTACAGCATACAGCCCCATCTAGTCTTCACATATACATGCTTTACAACATACAGCCCCATCCAGATTTTACAGCTTACAGCATTATCCAGACTTTACAGCTTACAGCCACATGACATACAGCATTATCCAGACTTTACGCATGCAACCACATCAGCTTGTCTAGTCCCTGTAGAGAAGTGCTGCCAAAAGAATAGGACTCTCTGGAGCAGATAAACATCAACCTATTGGCACTGAGGACTGACTAATGCCAGGCATGGGCCAGAAGGTGCTCCATCCAATACTTTTAGGATGAGCTGCAGAGTGGGGATGATGAAGTGGGGTGGTGATCATCATCCAACATCTAACTAACGCTCTTGTCCATGAATGCAATCAAATCCTCACAGCAATGCTCCTCCAAAAGCTAGTAGAAAGCCTTCTTCGCTGGACAGTAGAGACTGCTCCAGCGAAAGCAGGATCAACTCTTTTAAATGCTCTTGATTTCAGAAGAAACAATGAACGAGCAGGTCTCTACACCAACATCGGCATCAATGTTTCTGAAAAAAAAAACAACCTCTCAGTGTTTTTTGAGTAATTGGTCCTAATACTAATAACTGAACATCCAGCCACTGGGTTTAGGGGGTTATGATTTTATATATTATATTATAGTTTGACCATTTCTATTTCTGTCCTTGTGAGAGGAGTCTCTGTATTATAGAAAAGTGCCACTCAGATGCATATCAGCCTCTATCCAACCAGGCAGCACCAGGATTAAAACAGAACTCCCTGAGCACCTCCGGTGGAGAGTGGAGAGTGTCCCCTGCTGAAGAGCAAACGGAGTGTGTGTTAAACAGCGGCTCAGCAAGCGTCCCGTCAGACGCTGGAGAGCAAATATCAACACAAAACCTCGGCAGGGGAGGTGTGATATCTCTCGCTGACTCAGCGTGGGGCCCCGGGGACTGGAGGAGCCACAGGGGACCTCGTATCCACACACACACACACACCCTCCACTCACACCTGGAGCTTAATGAGGTGCCAATGCCTCGAAGGCTTCACACACTTTATTTACATCCAGCATGGCAGGGATTAGTGCGAGAGCATGAAGGTTCAAGCCAGGTCGTGGCCTCATGTAGACATGGACATTACATATGTGGCTGCACTAGAACGGCAATGACAACCCCCAAGTTTACAACTTAACTTAAGGTATAGATTTAAAGACCTCTGGAACCAGAACCTGGAAATCTAGATTTGAAGACCTCTGGTCATCAAAACACTAGCTTATATCCAAGCTAGTGTTTTGATGACCAGAGGTCTTCAAATCTAGATTTCCAGGTTCTGGTTCTGGATTTTGTAATCACACTCCAAGGAAAAATTTTAGAATATCTATTATTGAAAAGAGTTCTTGACACTATACAATAGTAGAACCCTCTTTGGTGCACTAAAGAACCATTAAAAAACCTATCAAAGGTTCTCATCCAATCCAAAGAACGCTTCAACCAGCCAAAGAACTGTTCAAGCATCCAATTGGTTCTTGCTGACATGGTTCCTGATGTCTTGCCTTGAAGAACCCCCAAATCTGAGGGGTTAAATTTAAGAGGTTAAAGAACTATACACTATATAGATATAGATATATATAGAGAGAGAATAAGAGACTCTGGAGCAGATAAACATCAACCTATTAGCATCATGAGTAATGCCAGGCATGGGCCAGAGGGTGCTCCATCCAATACTTTTAGGATGAGCTGTGGAGTGTGGATGATGAAGTGGGGTGGTGATCATCATCCAACATCTAACTAACGCTCTTGTCCATGAATGCAATCAAATCCTCACAGCAATGCTCTTTCAAAAGCTAGTAGAAAGTCTTCTTCGCTGGACAGTAGAGAGAGGGTTACTCCAATAGAAGCAGGATCAACTCCTTTAAATGCTCTTGATTTCTGAAGAAACAAGGAACAAGCAGGTCTCTACACCAACATCGGCATCAATGTTTCTGAAAAAAACAACAACCTGCTGACATGGTTCACAATGTCTTGACTGCCTTGAATATATTACCCACTGTAATATTTATGTATTCCAGAGAACCACCAATGATTAAATGAAATTGCGAATGGTTTTAGAGTGAAACGCTCCAACCTAGAGAAACGTACAGACTCAAAATGTAGAATGCCACTAATCACTCCCTCACAGAAGGTTATTGCACCTAACAGATATGAATGAACTAATTCCCAAGACACTGTTTGACCTTAGTTTAAAAAGAAAAAAATGTCCTAAAACCTATATTTCCAGCTGGTATGAGCGTACATCCTGGGTGTTTTATGTCAAAATTAACCATAAACGTAATTTATTTTTAAATTTGCTACTATTTAACCATCATCAACATTGCATATTAAACCCAGAAGACTCGCGTGGTTCACTGGTGGGTTTGGATAGTAAATAAAACGGCGATATTCGTGTTGTAGTAGTAATGGTGGGCGCTGGTTCCCTTCACCACCACTGTGTCGAGATGAGTTTTAATGAACTTCTTCACACCTAACATTTGAACATTTTGAACAGTGGAATTCTCCTGTAACCATAACTGCTTTGCCAGTCAACCGACCGATGTTTTCTCACAGCGTTAATTTGGAGATCTTTCGTGGGTTCTTCACTAATGCTGTGATGTGTTTTAGCTTGATTTGGTGTTTATTCTGGCAGATATTTGACAAGAAACACACCTTACCTTAAGCTCAATACCATGAAATGGAAGTTAATCTCCATGAAAATCTCTTAACCTTAACACACTGAGTTCTTCCTGCCCAGTTCATTTCCTGCATGCATGCCATTGTTGTTTTATTATCTGCAATAATGGAGCTAAGATGCTTGGTCGGTTCCATGCTAGGTTTGGTCTTTTTGTCTCTGGATCTCAACAAATTAGTACAAATTGCTCGTCGGCTAAGTCACTGCCAAATCTGCAAAAAAGACTTCCTAATCTGCCTCAAAGTGAGAACCTGTCAAGCAATTAGCTCTGAATTAGCCCCGAAGCTACAGCCTTAAAACAATAGCAGGGGTTTTCTTGCTGTGGGGCGGGGAAACAGTGGTTTTTACATGGATCTGCATGACAGCTTGGCCCAATCAGCACAGCGACCAGCCCCCCCGCTCCAAAAACCCCACTGTTCCAGCCTTTGTTGGCCCATGCTGGGAGGTTTTTTAGAGAGGCTATCTGAAAGGCATTGTCAAGTGGTTGACACCTTGGCTCAATATTCCTCGGTGTTGCTGCATCACAATGAGAGGTGTGTGAATGCGCTACCGTTGAGGGCTGAAGAATTTAACACATTTAAGGAGCTTGTTTTCCAACAAAGACACTCCACACAACATTAACATTGGCCTATCAGCCCCCGAACCTGGGCTACGGATGGGGAAGAAAAGCTCCTGCTATGAGAAGATTAGCTAACAAGGTGTTTACACAGGAGCTAAAGGCTGGGAGATGATCGGTTTGAGTCAATAATGATGGAAACTGATAGTATTTGTGCGGGATTGTTTCCTCAAACACTTCAAATACGTATAAGTAATGGATAGCGCTATTTTTGCACCTGCTTGGCCACTGCTAATGTTGTTTTTTAACCTTAAGCCCTAGTGTACTTTCACTGCTAGGGATGTAAAATGCTACCACCGGCCACTAGTTTTGCAATTTTTCAGCATAGAATGATTCCTATCATTACTGTAGATGTTTGCTAAATATTGCACTTACATTACATAATAATATTTACATTGTAATTACACACATTTTTAACTAACTTGTTCATTACACAAAAAATAAAAATGTTTTAAATTAAAGTTGGAATGTGCACTTTTACCATTTGACTATTTGTTTCAATGTCAAAACAATAAGAAAAACATGGTCAAAATATAGAGTATATAATTTATTTCCTGAAAAAAATCATGAAATTCAAAAATTAATAATATTATATATATATATATATATATATATATATATATATATATATATATATATATATATATATATATATTAATATATATTTTAAAGCAGCATTATGGAGACTTCCTATTTCTTGCTCCTGGGCTCCCCCAACAGTCAGGAAGTGTAATTCACACTTTGAGCTACCAGCAAAGGACACACTCTTCTGGACAAGCTGAAAGATGCGCTATAGCGATTTTACAGGATTTTGCAGGATAGTGTAGTTAGCAGAATGCCGAGCCCAGAGTAGCAACCATAGTAGTGCTACTCTCCCTGTTACAGTCAGTGGAGCATTTTAAGGTAAAAAATTCTACATAATGTTGTTTTAAAGACACTGATATTATCTGCCAGATGCAAATTATGTCAATAGTTACGAGGTTTTTGCGTGACAAAGATTTTTGATTCTATTAGCTTGCATAAATTCAGGTTTCGAAATCAGGTTGGAAGATTTGATTAGTTTTGCTTTGCTGATAAAGTTTAAAAAAGACAACAACAGAAGGTTTATAAGCCATAAAGAAAAAATCTCACCATTTCACCTAAGCAGCAGTTGATGATCGGCCTCTTTCACACTCAAATTCCAGGCTACTTTAACCTGTAATGGCTAAGATTTGGTCTGCGGTCCGCACTTCATCCGGCATAAAGGAAATTAACTGGTTAAATATGTGTTTACTGGTTGAAATCGGATTCCAGTGGAGTTACGGTGCATGAATGTAGAGCATGTATAATCAATGGTTTCTGTAAGCTGCCATGTGTTTACTGCTGTATAAAAGATGTACAAGGGTTTCCTTCTTGTTGGATGCGCTATGTTTTTTTCTGCCTATTTCCTGCTTTTTATAGTTTTTTCAATCACAGACACCAGAGGTTTTGACACTAACACAATAAAAATCTATGAATGCTGGTCTTTGTTAGATCACCTTCATTACATATCAAGTGAATGCAGTGTCATCAGTGAAGCGTCACGTTATTAATAGAGGACCACAGAACCGTCGGCTGCTCACGAGCCTGTGGAAAGGGGGTAATTAGACAACACATGACAGCAAAGATGGCGATAAGGAAAACAAGACGCCAAACCACGGCACCTTCATGACACTTTTCACTTCAAAGCTGAATTTGGTTGTATTAGCACCCCTATAGCTGTGCAGGGATGTGGTCCAAGATAAATAGACACTTTCTGCATGTCCAGATGTTGCTATTCAGGCTGCAGGGGCCAACACCAAGAGAGCAGCTGACATCCAGTGGCCTGAAAAATACCTGCCCTCGTTCAGGCTCTGGTATGAACAACAAGGAGTCCTGAAGGAATCGCTTCAGAGAAGCTGCCGAGGAACAACATAAAGGCTGCATATTTTGTCTAAGGCCTGACTAGACACATCTTACACCAGAACCCAGTTAGCCTAGCGTAGAACAAACACTCACCGAGTGTTTTCCATGACAACACAACCATTTAAATGCTAAATGATTCTTCTCTCTTCTTCTATACGTTCTTTAAAAAAATTAAAAAGGTTCTACAACCAGAAAGGTGTTCTAGTATTGTTCCAAGCCAGAGAATCCAATCTAGAACCCTCTTTGTCATCGTTTAACAGTGCTATTCACTCTCATGTGAGTTCTAGTACTGAAAAAGTGTTCTTTCACAACAGTTGAACATTTTTTGATACCATATAGAACCATTCTTTTAATAAAAGGTTCTTTAAAGAACCTTTTACAAGAGCTTATACAGGCAAAGAAACATTTTATGTAATTTTTAAAAATGCAGATGACTAAAAGTGGGTCTTCTATGGCATCACTCAAGAGGGTAATTAATTTTGAGATTAAAAATGAGAGCATGAAGAACAAACCAAGACATAATAAGGAACCATTATTTTTAAGCTTTTTTGTACTTGTTTGGTACTAGATAACCAATACTGGCCCCAGAAAAGCCCACCGTATGAGCTCTCTGAGGTTCTAAGTGGTAGCAGTTCACATTTCCAAATAAACCAGTCTTGAATTTCAGATGAATTCTCTTTCAGTGCAGCCTGTATTTTGATATGCAGGTTTATTCATCCAGAGCACTTTAGCAAATGTAACACTCTCCCTGAGAAACACTCTCTCGCTCGCTCTCTCTCCATCCTGCAGCCCTGATGTTTATCACCGGCCCATTCACTCCATATAGCAGTACTGAAGCTTTAGTTTGATTTGGTTACAGCAGTGTGTTTTCCTCCATACGGGCTGGACTGAAACACTGAGATGAGAGTATTTCTGTGCAGTAGAAAAGACCCATGGCCTTTTCTGCAAACAAGCCTTTGATCAGAAACGCGTCTAATGTAACCCGTTGTATCGTGAACTGAGTCTGGACTTTTCCAGTGTTTACAATATTATTTATTTACCCAAAAAGTCACCAAACAATAAGATATGCAATATATACAAAAATGCATATTCAATATGAATTAATCAGTATCTTTTATGAATTATTCAGTATCTACTGTTAATTATTCAATATCTATTATGAATTATTCAGTATCTTGTTCAATACCTACAAGGAATTATCTGTATTTGTCTGTATTTTATAAACGCGTCTTATGTAACCCATTGTATCGTGAACCGAGTCTGGACTTTTCCAGTGTTTACAATATTATTTATTTACAAAAGTCATAAAACAATAAGATATGCAATACATGCATATTCAATATGAATTAGCTTTTATGAATTATTCAGTATCTACTGTTATTTATTCAATATCTTCTATGAATTATTCAGTGTCTACTATAAATTATTCAATATCTTCTATGAATTGTTCAGTTTCTTGTTCAATACCTACAAGGAATTATCTGTATTTGTCTGAATTTCATAAAAGCATCTAACGGAACCCATTGTATCATGAACCGGACTTCCAGTGTTTACAATATTATTTATTTACAAGTCACCAAACAATAAGATATGCAATATATGCAAAAAATGCAGATTCAACATGAATTATTACGTATGTTTTATTAATTATTCAGTATCTACTGTTAATTATTCAATGTCTATTATGAATTATTTAGTATATAATATGAATTATTTAGTATTTAACATGAATTATTCAGTATCTTCTATGAATTATTCAGTATCTTGTTCAATACCTACAAGGAATTATCGGTATTTGTCTGTATGTTATATGTATATACAACTATTACATAACTACTGTAAATTATGCAACAGTAAGCCTATATAAAGAATTCAACACAAGATTAATAATTATTCAAACAATACTTTTATACATTGCATAGTTAGGCGCATTGCTAGTTATGTGCAGACATCAATGTTGAATAAATTGAAAGTATATAAACCAAACTTTCCGCCGCTTTGCCATGTTTTAATGAAACTATAAAGTTAAAAAGAATTCAAATAAAAATCAGAGTAACTTTATTTATTATTTCCAGGGATGAATATTAAGGGTTAATCCTGCACTACCTACACAAACAGAATCAAAGTGTAGGTGATTTTACTAACAAAGAAATTTCAATCAAACACAATGAAAATCACCAGCAGTGAAAAGATGCAGTTTGACACTTTCTCACAAGTCGAATGAGGTTCAATAATCAATTAGTGCATTGATCAGTCTTAATGAAGGATCAATCGCATCTGCTTCCAAGCCAAGGACTCTTACAGCTGAGAAAAAAGCCCCCCCCCACCACCACCCCCCCCCAGATCCGAACACTATCTTTGTTTACGCTGTCACAATGAAGGTTATCTCTGTGGGGATGGCAGCATCAGGTGACAGCTATTTCCCATGATGCTGCAGAAGCAGTCAAGCTGTCCATCGAGCTGTCAGCTGACCGCTGGTTCCCATGGTTCCCCCCGCTGCCACTCTTCTTCTCTGAAAGCCTCTATTATGTGCTGGTGTTGGAGAGGAACTGCTCTGGCTTTGATAAGCTATCACTGCTCCCAGGTGAGCGCCGGCCAACCCGGACAAAATCAGGACAAAAAAAAAAAACAACAGCAATGAAGCGGCCAGCCTTTTATCGGTCACCAAACCAAAACTACAGCTCCAGTTTTATAGTAAACATGCTCTTAACCCATTAATGCACATGTGTGAGTGAAATTTTGATTTTGGTCAAACCATATGGATAAAAAATGATTCAAAATGATCACAAAAATTTTAAAAAAGGGTGAAAAAATAAATGCAAAAATAATTTGAGCAAATTCAGTGTTTAGTTAACCCTGAAACACCTCAAGCCTTATAACACATTAAGGTGTATTATTCAGTAACTACAGGGAGTTTTGTACTAACTAGAGGGCTATTCATCAGTAATACACATTTGTAATAACACATTTGTAATAACGTCATGTAATCAGAAAATTACATTGAATACCCTCTTAAAAGGTTCTAGGTTCTAGAAGAACCTTTAAAAGAGATGTGTATATAAAGAACCTTTGACTTGGTAAAGAATGTTTACATCAACTCTAAACCTGTAAAAGGTTCTTTACGCTCACATTCCTTTAACAAATATGGTTCTCCATGGAACCAAAAGTGGTTCTTCTATTATTATTTGAAGCATCTTTATTTTCAAGATTGTACCTATGACTGTACATATTGTTGTGGCATTTTTTATTACCATGGTACTCACACTAATGTTGCAAAAATGTGCAAAGAGGCCAGTGAATTTGCACTGAACTATAATAATAATAATACTATATATATATATATATATATATATATATATATATATATATATATATATATAAACATACATAAAATAATGCTGTTCCTTTTAAATATATACTTATATTTATTTATTTATATACTATAATTATTTCCTTTTAAATATAAAAAACGTAGATTTGGAGTGTTTAAAAGACTGAATTGATGTAATATACTGGTCTGGTTGTCGACCCCGGGGCTGGCAAATTCATTTACGGTAGCAGCCCACATTACTTGCAGTCCAGCGTCAAGGGGGCTGGACCTTTTTTTTGTCAAGCCCGACTCTGTGTCCACTTCTATTGAAAAGAGAAGAATGGCATGTCATTAGCACATTTTGGCTGAAGCATGCTAGTGGAACAGCAGCTGACTGACTGACAAATGCAACTTTCTCTGACTGATAAAAGACAACTGAGCCACTGACTGACTGACTAATGCTAACGACTAGCTCCACATACAGCCTCTGAACCATAGCAATCCCAATAACCACAGCGTCCGTGTTTGCTTCACTGCGACTACTAGCATCTCAAGAACAACTGATCCAAGAAGTAAGAAAGTGGAAGATCTGGCATTTCGTGAAGCATTTTCTATATAAACCAGTGTAGGAGCTGAACACATTTACAGTGAGTTTTACCAACTGGTGGTCTAGAAACCAAGTTTAGGTGTAGGTTGAGGGGTAGTAGGTCAGGTTTAGATTTAGCTGTAGTAGGATAGGTTTAGGTGTAGGTTGAGGGGTAGTAGGTCAGGTTTAGATTTAGCTGTAGTAGGATAGGTTTAGGTGTAGGTTGAGGTGTAGTAGGTTAGGTTTAGATTTAGCTGTAGTAGGATAGGTTTAGGTGTAGGTTGAGGTGTAGTAGGTTAAGTTTAGGTTAGGTTAAGGTTAGATTTAGGTTTAGGTGTAGTAGGGTAGGTTTGGATGTAGGTTAAGGTGTAGTAGGTTAAGTTTAGGTTAGGTTAAGTTTAGGTTAGGTTAAGGTTAGATTTAGGTTAGGTGTAGTAGGGTATGTTTAGATGTAGGTTGAGGTGTAGTAGGTTAGGTTTAGGTTAGGTGTAGTAGGGTAGGTTTAGATGTAGGTTGAGGTGTAGTAGGTTAGGTTTAGGTTAGGCGTAGTAGGGTAGGTTTAGGTTAGGTGTAGTAGGGTAGGTTTAGATGTAGGTTGAGGTGTAGTAGGTTATGTTTAGGTTAGGTGTAGTAGGGTAGGTTTAGATGTAGGTTGAGGTGTAGTAGGTTAGGTTTAGGTTAGGTGTAGTAGGGTAGGTTTAGATGTAGGCTGAGGTGTAGTAGGTTACATTTAGGTTAGGTTTAGGTTAGATGTAGGTTTAGGTGTAGTAGGTTAGGTTTAGCTTGAAGTGTAGTATGTTATGTTTAGGTTAGGTTAAGTTTAGATTTAAGTTTAGGTGTAGTAGGTTAAGTTTAGGTTAGGCTATGTTTAGATTAGGTTAAGTTTAGGTTAGGTTAGGGTTAGGTTAGGTTTAGGTTTAGTTGTAGTAGGGCAGGTTTAGGTTTAGTTGTAGTAGGGCAGGTTTAGGTTTAGTTGTAGTAGGGCAGGTTTAGGTTTAAGGGTGAAGTTAGAATTAAGTTGAGGTTTAGGTTCAGGTAATACAATGTCACTGGTTGCTTGGTAACATTCTCTGTCTAAATCATCAGTCATTGGTGCAGATGTAGGAGAGTCAAACTATATTTAGTACAGATTGTACGAATCCTGAAATGATTTTTTAGTCTCATATGTTTTGTCCTCTGGAGACCAGTCTGTCTGTAGAGATCTACTGCATTAAGCACAAAACCCTGGTTCACCTCTTTATTAAGAGTGTAGGAACCGTGTTGATGGAGCCTATGTTCTTAGTGTGCGTCCAGTTTTTAATGGAATTCAGCTGAATCGTGAATTTCAGGCCCACAGTTCGTTTATTCAGCAGCGGTGTCGTTAAAGTGCCGAACATTTTGATTCAACGAGGCACGAGTAAACATTCCTGATTTTAGGAGATTTTGGTAAAATGTTCCCCCTCTTTCAGTCAAACGAGAGATATGTTCACCTATTCAAATGGAAATGATTCATCTTTGGCATCTCAGAATTTCAGACGTCTCATGGCCGGCTTGCTTTTCAGCAGGATTCAGACCTGTTTTTCTGAGGCAGCAGCAAACAAACAAACAAGCAAATAAATTACCAAGTAAATAAATAGATAGACACACAGATAGATAGACAGACAGACAGACAGACAGATAGACAGACAGATAGATAGACAGAGAGACAGACAGATAGACAGACAGATACATAGAATGATAGATAGACAGATAGATAGATAGACAGATAGATAGACAGAGAGATAGACAGATAGATAGACAGATAGATAGACAGATACATAGAATGATAGATGGACAGATAGATAGATAGACAGACAGACAGATAAAAAGACATACAGGTAGATAGACAGATAGACAGGTAGATGGACAGATATATTGGAAGACAGATAGATAGACAGTTAAATAGGCAGACAGACAGATAGACAGACAGATAGATAGATAGACAGACAGATAGATAGACAGATAGATAGACAGACAGACAGATAGATAGACAGATATATAGACAGATAGATAGATAGATAGACAGATAGATAGACAGAGAGATAGACAGATAGATAGACAGATAGATGGACAGATAGATAGATAGATAGACAGACAGACAGATAAAAAGACATACAGGTAGATAGACAGATAGACAGGTAGATAGACAGATAGACAGGTAGATGGACAGATATATTGGAAGACAGATAGATAGACAGTTAAATAGGCAGACAGATGGACAGACAGACAGACAGACAGATAGACAGACAGACAGATAGACAGATAGACAGATAGATAGATAGATAGACAGCTTTTTTTTATTCCCACACAGTTTCTCAGCAACACTCTCACCCCCTCCCTCTCTCTCTCTCTCTCTCTCTCTCTCTCTCTCTCTCTCTCTCTCTGATCGTCCTTCAGGCTGAAATCTTTTAAACATTGTCACTGGAAGAAGAAAAAAAAGCCCTCTCTTGCTTCCCTCTGATTTTAATTAGCCGTGTTCAAGGCTTCTAATCCTGTGAAAAAAAGTGTAACTACCACCACCTTGTGTACAAACATCTCCCTGCAGCACAGGAGGGCTAGAGAGAGTGTGAGGGTGTGTGTATGTGTGTATGAGAGTGTGTATGTGTGTGTGTGTGTGTGGGATTATCTTGGAAATGAAACATGACACCAAACAGAGCTACCAGACTAGTGGAGTGTGTTTACTTCACTCAAGCTGAGAAAAACACACACACTCAGGGTTTTATGTCAAACTCAGCGCAGCGTCGGTGACACAGTAATAAACAGGAGGTCAGCCGGCTACACCGTTCCATTACCCGAGCTGCCAAAGAGAACCGGCGCGTCGAAAAATGTCATATTGTCTCAGTATCGCATTCCACGTCCACATCCACGCCATTCCAGACAGAAATAATTGTCAGGGCCTCCACTTTTTTTCCTCTCTTTTTTTCTAATTCATTTCCGTAATGGGTTTAGCGTTCAAACCTTTCTGATCATTACCAAAACTGATGGAGAACAAATTGAACGGATCCAGGCTCTGGGAGCGGCCATCCGCATCCTCCGAAAAAAAAAGATACAGGCCTCCCGCCTCGCCTGCTCCAGAAACCACAAAAAATAAACGATCTTCCAAATGAGCAAGAAGCCACGAAGCAAAGAAGGGACGCGGGACAACCCCGCCAGGAAATAAGCTTTTCCCTCTCGTACTGAACGAGGAAAAAGGAGGACAATAATTGATTTTCCTTTTTCTGTTTTCCTCCAGTGTGAAATTTCCTTTTGCTATCATCTAATCTAGTCATATCTCCTCCACGGTCTGAATTACACTTTCTCCCCGTCTTGCGAAGGCTGTGAAAGGTTGTTTGTTCTGCTAATTAACTTTATTACCTTGATAGCTCCCCACAGCCTTTGACGAAAACAATTACCATTCTCTTTCTCTCTCTCTCTCTCTCTCTTCAACCACCCCCCCATTCCCCATTGCTCTCGCACACGCTCTCTCTCACTCCCTCTCTCACTCCCTCTCCCTCTCCCTCTCTCGCTCTCTCTCTCTCTGGCAGAAAGACTATTAATTAGAATTGGGGCCTGGTTCCTGCCACGTTAGCCTGCCATGTTCCCAAGCCCTCGAGCAGGATAGCATTACATTGTCAGTAGCAATTTAGCTCTCATCTGTCTCTGCTAATTATTGTCACATTCATCAAATTCATCAAGGAAAGTGCTCTCAGAAGGATTGCATATTTGCAGTTAATATAGCATAAACTGGTATTAACCATCACCACATTTGTGATGATGAGAGGGACACAACTTATTCATCCCTAATTAGAGCAAGCTGGGTAATTAATTATACATTCCGCCTTATTACTTCAGAGCCCCACATATTGTTTGTGGAAAAACTGGAGAGGGAGCAAGGGGAGATAGCTGGAGAAGGCAAGAGCCAATGGGGGTGGGGGGTGGGGGGTAGTTGTTCGGGGATTGGAGACGGAAGGGAGGGGGGGGTTGTCTATGAGGGGGGGCTGGTGGTGATGTGTTTTGTCACATGTCCTCTTCCATAATTCCCACCTGACAAACGTCCCAAATCAGGAGGAAATTGCAACTTGTCATCCACCAAATAAACTGCCATAATAACTGATTAACGATTAGCACCTGTGACAGGTGCGCCGCACGTCAGGAGATGAGCTTCTTCGGCTGGAGAAACATAATAAATCACTCAAAGGCATTCTGGACTTATAAAAAAATATAATAAAAAAAAACAATCTGGAGTTTTTCAGGTTAAATATCGGAGCGCTGGAATCTTTCTGGTGTCCCGTGATAGGTAAACAAGTAAATTACACACCGATACGGATCCTACTGAAAAGTACAAGCTGAGATTCTAGCACTCTTCTCAAGTGAACAATCAATCAGCTGAAACGTCGTTAGCATCTAAAGTTGGCCTATTTATTTGTAATAATGCTGGATGCTAATATCTTAATGCTAATTCAGCTGCTAATGTAATAAAACATTAGGGTTAAAAGGGGTATAATGAACAGGCTGTACAAGTCTGTGATACACCAGTGTCTTGTACGATTATTAGGGCTTATTTTTAGGGCGACCATATTTTATTCATTTTGTCATGGGGACACATCCTGGGGGGCTTCAAGTAGGCCTAAGTGGTAAGACCTTTTATTTTTTGGATCATGCAGCTATATTAATGAGCATTAATACATAACCCTTTACTCGTTTACCAAAATGAATAAATAGCCTTAATAGCCTAAATTATTAGAGCGCCGGGCTATCGATAACAGGGTTGTGGGTTCGATACCCGGGCAATACTCGGCAAGCTGCCACTGTTGGGCCCTTGAGCAAGGCCCTTTACCCTCTCTGCTCCCCAGGCGCTGGAGTTGGCTGCCCACCGCTCTGGGTGTGTGTGTGCTCACTGCCCCTAGTTCACTAGTGTGTGTGTGTGTTCACTACCACAAATGGGTTAAATGCAGAGGACACATTTCGCTGTGCAGTGCACACTGTACAGTGAGAAATACGGGCACTTTTACCTTTAGAGCATTGGAAACCATAGAAAGCTGCCACTGCTGCTAATTTGCAGTTATTAAGCGAAGACTGGCTGTATTAAAGACTTGGTTCATAAAATGTAACATATAGTACCCTAACATCGTCTGCAATATTGGGCACTTCTGCATACTGGGTATTTTTCCCCTAGCTGCGTAAGATTACCCCGTTCTTAGCGATGTTTAAATATTAAATATGCACAAGAATGAAGGTCCAATGCCTCTCTAAGGCGGGAGCTTACAGTTTTTAAATTTCATCCAAAAAATTGCCAAAGGGAGAGAGTGGAAATGCGCACTACACAGAAATTATGGCCTAACTGCTACTTCAGTCCAGCAGCGAGCCATAGAGTGTCAGGTACTACATAAGGAAGTCTATTTGACATTACCAAACACCTCCACATGGTTTGAGGCAAGTGTATGAAGATGCAGCCATGCCTTTACCATCATGCTAGCCCAGTGCAAAACTAAAGAAGCAAGTTTCACACACCAAACATGTCTTGGATGGTGAAAAAGTGGTGGAAAATGAGCACATTGCCTGTGACTAGCTCACTATTTTGCAAAAAGACAGACACCAACACATGCAGAAGCACCTGCCCTTTGCCCTGAGACAGCGAGTGCCCTTTTAGCTGGGCGTTTTTTATACGCTGCCAGTATGCGTGCCATTTTTGTACCGTGACCACATGCCCCATAGAGAGTCTATACACAGCCCTGACCCTGTTCTGGTTTAGTGGGTGAACTGATTGATAGAGGTGGGGGATTTGATGTGGATATTGTATTCATGTATAATGTCAGAGTATGTTTGTATGCGTATAATTTGTGTATTTCCGATGCTGTCAGTCCATAGAGAGAACATAACTGGACCTGTTGATTTGGATATAATGAACCTCAGAATGAAAAACACTGAAATCTAATTGTGCTAATAGCTTCTGAGGCTATTAGCTGAAGCCCAAATCGTGATATATGTTGTCCAGAGCTTTAAGAAAAGAAAGTTCTGCAAAGAATCAATTGAACATGTTTGATCACTGATCAAATGCTGTCAACCAGCCAAGACAACTTTGATATCTGAAGTGTGCAACTTCAGCTTAAAATGATTTTAAGCTAACATTGCTAACAAACACTGGACTTTATCTCATATAAATATGGAGGTCTATTTTTATGTACTTGCTTTGTGCCTATCTGTGTCTTCAATTGATTGATTGTAGCACTGTAGCCATAAACTATTTAAGACATGTTTCACTCAACAAAATAAAAGTCCCACTTTTTAGCCACATCCATTAACATACATACCAAAACATTTCTGCAAAGGATAAGCAAGATTATGCTAATTAAATACTTGGCCATTTTTATAGTACTATTTAACTTCATTGTGATTTTTTTCTATCAATAACCTACAAAACGTCTCATGCTCACGGTTTCTCACACTCTGATAAACTAAACATATTGAACCTATTGGTCCCATGCTGCCTAATGCCAGGTGTGGGCTAGAGGGGTATAACGCCCCCCAGCTTTGGGCTGTGGAGCAGTGGAGTTCTCTGGAATGATGGATGGCGGAGCTCCTTCCAATACTTTTGGGATGAGTTGGGGAGTTGGAGATGATAAGGTGGAGCAGTGATCATCATCCAACTTCCTGATCTCACTAACGCTCTTGTTGTTGAATGCAGTCACCTCCCAGCAATGCTCCTCCAAATTCTAGTAGTTAGCCTTTTTCCATGGACAGTAGAGACAGTTACTCCAACAAACGGAGGATAGACTCTTTTTAATATCCTTGATTTCAGGAGAAACAATAAATGAGCTGGTGTCCCAATACTTTTGTCCATATAGTGTATTCAAAGCATGACCTAGAGCAAAGCTCTATACAAATGGGTTCTATGTATAGTAGAACCATACTACAAGAGGTTTTCTTGTATTTGAAGAACCAATCCACCAGATGAAGAACCATCTAAGAACCATCTACGCATTCTATATCAGCCTTGTCTTGTCTCTACCCCCACCCTCGATGTAGTGACCGGGACACTTTTGTGGGACATCTTCTCTCCTGGCATTAACGCATCCGCCCCAAGTCCCTGCAGACTCCACAGGAAGCCTCCGGCTCATCCCATCTGCACCCGCCGCACAAACACTTCTCACCGTGCTACAATTACACACCACACATTTAATCACCGCGCACAATGCCGTCCCGGGACATCAAGCTTCTCCGTCTCAGGGCTGTGCGTTTACTCCAGGGGCTCGGAGCCAGTCTGCTGTCCAACACCGAATCTGACCTAAAAGGAAGAGCTGGTTTTGTCACTGTGCTCCGAGCAGGTAACTGTCATAAACTGCATTGCTTTGGGGGATTACACACCTCATATCATATAACAACATCAGGACATCCAGTGCATGACACTCTAGACGTGGCTTTATGTGAGCGTAGAGGGAAAATACTGACACTGCACAGCAGGGATTTCAAAGCATTTCCGAAGAAAATGAAGATGTTGTGTAGGAAAAATGTACAAAACTGACAGAAATAGTGCAAACATACAATGCAAAGGAAAGTGGAAATTGTATTGGAGTAGAAAAATATAGCAAATAAGGCCTATTTATAAGCTAAGCCTTGATGCATATACTGTGTATCACTATATTCACCATATATATTCACAAGTCTTTGAGTATCATGACGTTATAAACTAAGATATAGACTATTCATCAATAATAAAAAAAACTAAAATTGCAGATAAAAGCATAAAATGTAAATATGCTAGTCATTTTCTAAAAAAAGAGCTCATGAATTTCGTACATATAGTACTAAAAACGCACCCCAATTAATTCATAACTTTTGAAAAAAGATATTTCGTACATATTGTACTATTCACACTACAGCTCCCAACCACTGGTGGCGCTGTTTTGACAAATACACACAACCCAGCATGTAATGTCTTAAAAAAAAAAAAAAAACGTGGCATCACAGCACTCTACTTTTCTACGTTATGGAGCTTCTAAACAAGAGATTAACGGATTAATGGAACTCCGGCAGAAACAGTACGAACTTCACATTGTACTATGGTTAAGTTTAGGCTATACTGAAGTTAGAATTACATTAGTTGTGTGTCTGGGTTTAATTTGTGCATATGCAGAGGGGTCTTTTGAGACCAGGCTTCCTGTGCTGCTACAGATTTAAGACTGCATGTTTAAGGTGGTAGTAAGGTGGGATCTCTGCCACTGCTGGTAGACCCGTATGACCGTAAGCTTCCATACCTGTGGCCTTCACACTGTGGTATCATTAACTGTATCTGCCATGCGACCCATTTTCCACAAATCCAACAAGACCCTCACTGCACTGTACTGCACTCTTCTCAAAGTATGAATCCCGATGCACACCCCGCAGGTATTTATAGCTCAGTCATCCTCATGCAGCACCATCTGCAGGAGCCTGAAGTCAGTCTCAGCCTGGAGTCTGAGAAGTTTACTAGCCATCACAATTTGGCCTCAGTGTCTCAGATCCTTATGCTTGTCCATTTCTACAGGATATACAGTTTTTATTTATAGATACTTTAAAGGTGAAAGGAATTTCATGTAAATGCTGTAATAAATAGACATTATATTATATATTATTTATAAATAGGGGCAAATGACACAGGGAAAGTACTATTCATTTCACATATACTTCTAAATAAGCCAAGTGCCGCCTCCTTACACAGCAGTAAAGTATATTCCATAATAAAGTGCACACATGGTCAAGAGAAGGCATATAAAGAGCAGAGCAAGATCTTATTGATACGTTTTTATAGCACAATGCCACAGCCGTCATGGGGAATTAGCTTTTTAAAACCTGGAGGAGTGACCAAGTATGGAAAGCACCATGCATTTCAATCAAACCCTGGGAAATTTAATAGCCAAAGGACAAGGTTATGTGTCAAAGAACCGAGGGAGAACATGCTCAACCCCTGAACGGATTGTGGCCCGTCACATTCCCTAAGAATGTCGCACTAAAGCGTAACACGTGCCGGCCAGTATTGGTACACAGTGACCCTCAATACCGCCGAAGCGAAACCATTAAGTCCAACATTTCGCCCAGGAGTGTTTATCGGGGGAGGATGGCTTACACGTCCTCTGGAGCAGATATTGAAGCTGATTACACAATGGAGAAATACCGGAGAGGGGACCACAAGGCCAAGCCTGGCAAATAGGAAGAGAAAATCTTAATCTGCAACACAATGGTGCTCTCTTGAAACCCTATCATTTTCACTTCCACTGAGTCCGCTGTCTGACTGTGAATGAAGTGAAAGGAGTGGATAGTGTCGAAAATTGGATCAGAGCTAACATTCGCTCATTTTTATCAGCGGCTGCCAAAGGTCATCTGACATAATAGATGATGAATTTAAACCCCGCGGATTTCATTTGCAATTTTCAATTTAGCACGGCCTCCCGAAACCCCGCGGCGATAAGAGTTTCCTCCTATCGTGGCCTGTCACAAACATCAAGGATAGGTGTGAACTCGCAGGAAGGAGAGAAGGAACGAGCCGCATATCATCAGAAGGAAAGATAAGGCTGCTGGGAAGAACGAGAGGAACCGGACGGAAAAGTTGAGGAGCTCCGTGTGTGGAGAATTCTGCCAAATGTCATTTCTGACAAGCAAGTGAGAAGAGCAGCTCAGCTGGATTCAAATTAGCCACGTGCTACATGCTAACACTTGTATTCGTATTTTTGGCAATGTAGTGGCCTTGACGTTTGTAGTATATCTGTATTTTGCACATTATTGTCATGGATTAAAGGGTTCTGAGTGAAATGACACATTTAAAATGGAGGTAAATATAAAACCAGCTAACAATTAGCTAAAATTAGCAAGCTAGCTTTAGGTACTGCAAGCACTGACTACTGAAGCGCAGCCTGTATTATATTAAGCTTTAGACCAATTTTTAAAAACACTCTTTTAAACCCAGATTTTCGTATTCTTTCAAATAAATAATAAATAAATAAAATAATAATAATAAATAAATAAATACTTAAAACGTAAAATAAGGCATAGCCATTCTTAGCACCTATGTTGTACCCTAATCTGTTTATTAATCAAAACAAAAGAATAAAATACACAAAACATTTGACTAGACCTCTAAAGTTATTATTTATTATTATTATATATTATTGTTATAATCAGGCACTGCTTTATTTGGCATCATGGTATAATTTTCATCCCCTGCAGAAAAGATCCCTAGCCTGATTCCAGTGCTCCCTTGAGAATATTGTCTAAAACCCTTCAAAAGATTCCCAAAGGAGGATTTACTGCTTAAATGATGAAGGTAAATATTGTACAACGCATGGAGCTTCACTTCAATGCAATACAAATGCAGAAATGGGAAACCCTCGTAAAACCAAGGAAACACATGACCTGTCCCAAAGTCCACACAGTGGAAAGATAGACAGATTGTAGTAATGTAGCCCACCAGCCAGGTTTGCTTCATTTGTTTTGCACTGGAGCAACTAGGCTAATAGAAAAAAGCAATGATGGTGTGCAGTTAGCATGGCGCTAACTACATACCAAAAGCATCACATACTTAGCAGAACCCTGGTGTTCAGTATCCTCAGGCAGACTTATCGGGCACTGTATAACTCACTGTAATCTATAAACAGTTTATGCTGCCACTGTTTCAGTTCTGCTAAGGTCTGAGACAGCAGAGAGTGTCTACCTGTAAAACTCTATATAACATTAGAATAAACCCCAATAAATATAAAGTCAGTAGTCAGTGAGAGTGTCTACCTGTAATTAACTCTATATAACATTAGAATAAACCCAAATAAACATAAAGTCAGTGGTCAGTGAGAGTGTCTACCTGTAATTAACTCCATATAACATTAGAATAGACCCAAATAATCATAAAGTCAGTGGTGAGTGAGAGTGTCTACCTGTAATTAACTCTATATAACATTAGAATAAACCCAAATAAACATAAAGTCAGTGGTCAGTGAGAGTGTCTACCTGTAATTAACTCCATATAACATTAGAATAGACCCAAATAATCATAAAGTCAGTGGTGAGTGAGAGTGTCTACCTGTAATTAACTCTATATAACATTAGAATAAACCCAAATAAACATAAAGTCAGTGGTCAGTGAGAGTGTCTACCTGTATTGAACTCTATATAACATTAGAATAAACCCAAATAAATGTGCTGTTGGTCAGTAAAGTTGCTGATAAGTTGGTTTAAAGAACACAGCTAGAAAAACACAGGTTTGGGTGCCGATCTTCTATGGGAACTGGGAATACTGGGGTTTCTTCCACAGGAGAGATTAGTCATGCAATGCAATTGCAGAACTGCAATTAAATAAATAAATAAATAAATAAATAAATAGACAATATCAAAGAGCACTGTATGTCAGCGTATCTAGCCGCTGGGTGCATGTCAATTGTGATACTCCTTATATAGCATCCGCAAAAAAAACCTCCTGAAACGTCTTCCTCATTAGCAGCGAGAGCAAATAATGCCTCCGACGATTGTCCCGCAATATTTTCCGCCTTGTTAACCTTTAATCGCTGTGAAGCTCACCAGGCCTTAAATACGCCCCAGCCGACTATGATACATTATCGAGACATATTATCCCCCTCTGTTCAGGCAGCTTTGGCAGGGAATCCGGTTAGAAAAAAATGAAATAAATATGTCAAATAAATAAATAAGTAAACTGCTCTATCAAATTCAATTTAGCACTGGCAAAGGACAGCTGACTGTCATTGAAATAAGGCAGCAGAAGCGGCGATTGGGCAGGAGCTGAGCTGAATGGAGGAGAGAGGCACTCACAGGCACTTGGCAAGCGCGAGTGTGTGCCAGGCAAGGAATGGAAATCACACGGAACAGCTGTGACTAATACCATCTTGTAAGTGCTAGCCCCAAAGAAATCGTAGAGTGCTTCAGAACAATTCGGCGAGAGAAGGGAGAAGGAGGTGGTGGGGGTGGGGGTGTACTGGAGGAGGAGATTTTCCTCAAAAGCAAAATGACAGAGTGTTTCTTAACAGGAGACAGATATGTACAATAATAGCTCTGATTGAAGCGTGTTTGGAAATTTAATGGCCAACAAATTGTACGAGAGGCCGGAGCTTTGCGTCGAGTCATCAGTAAAACAAATGCATTCTTCCGCGGCCATTCAGTCGGCGGCGATACGTGCAGGTTACATGATGGATGCTTTGAAACCTCAGCGTTGGTTGACAGCTCTAATGCATTGCTCTGCACAATAACGGAACGGGCCGGTCCCCCTAGGCCTGCGCTAGCCTAATACGTCTTAATTAGGTGCGTCGGTAACGTCTGAGCGCAGCCACTGCGGTCCGATTCATCATACTGGGGGAAAAATGGAGCCAAGAAAGAAGCAGCTTAAGCGTGAGGCCTTCCAGAAGAAAAAGGTCCTGGTAAAGATCATGCAAATCCATTTACTTCTGCTGGAGGAGAGAGAAAGAGAGGGAGAGAAAAGTGCCTTTGGTCTCATCCGGCTGAGCGGAGAGAGACAGTGAGGGAGAGAGACAGTGAGGAGTCTTCCGCGGCCCAAGAACAATGCGGACGGATGCGGCTCTGAAACTCCGGGCCGCATGACAAGTGTCTTCATCGGCGCATTAATTGCTCAAATTGAAGCCGCGCCACATCTCTCCAAACTAGACGTAGCCGTGAGTTCCCTTTGATATGATAATGGCATGCTTCTTAGTGGAGGGAAATGCAAATTGCAGGCGGTAATTTGGTGGCATGCACCTGCCCGACATGCTGCCTGTCTCACGGCGGCCCCACACTCCACACTCCATGCTACACACTCTCCGACTCCAGCGCCACGCACACAAAAGCCCCACACAGCTGAAATGAGGCCGCC
Source organism: Salminus brasiliensis (assembly GCF_030463535.1). Lineage (NCBI taxonomy): Eukaryota > Metazoa > Chordata > Actinopteri > Characiformes > Bryconidae > Salminus > Salminus brasiliensis. Next base: position 5,386,781 of record NC_132894.1, on the reverse strand, counting down.
CGAGCCCCTCTCCCTCTCACTCTCTCTACACACACAGATGCTCTCAGCTTCGGCCATTGTGTGGCAGCTCTGGAGGAAATCACCAGATGCATTTAAACGCCGCTCTGACAATCAGGCTGCTCGGAAGTCATCAGGTTTTTAAAGGTTGCAGCGCTGGGAAGCTGGGAAGCTTGGTGGAAAATGCAGTCGGTCATGTTTCCTTCCTCAGTTTTGCACTGATGCTAATGCTAATATATTATAATGCTAACGTAATATGTCTATGAGTTTTCCACTTTTTGCATTACTATGATTCTGCCATGTCTTCTTTACATTGTGTCCACATTTCATGATGATTGGACCAATAGAAATGCTCCAAAAATGACCAAAATCTTTTTACATCCACTTCCATAAGAAAGTTAAGAAGTCGCCGTTTTGCAGACACAAGGTTTTTATGTGTCCAAATGTTTGTGGACACCCCTTCTAATGAACACATTCACTACTTTAAGTTGCACCCATTGGTGTCACAGGTGTGCAAATGCACACACACAGCTTGGCTAGTCCCTGTAGAAAAGTACTGTCAATATAACAGGACTCAGATAACAGATAAACATGAACCTACTGGCTCCATGCTGCCTAATGCCAGGCGTGGGCTAGAGGGGTATAACAAAGCCCCCCAGCATTGAGCTGTGGAGCAGTGGAAGAACTGTGTTCTCTGGAATGATGCTGGAGCTCCATCTAGTACTTTTGGGATGAGTTGAGGAGTTGGGAGATGATGAGGAGGGGTGGTGATCATTTACAATATATATTTACAATATCCCATATTTATTATGAGTTGTTTAGTAACTCAATTAACTTTCATTAATTATTCAGGATCTACTACAAATTATTCATGATCTACTACAAATTATTCAGAATTTACTATAATGTATTCATGTCCTACTATGAATCATTTAGTACTTACTATGAATCATTCAGTACTTACTATGAAGTATTCAGTACCTACTATAAATTATTCAGCATCTAATATGAATTATTTAGTATCCACTATAAAGTATTCAGTATCTGCAACAAAGTATTCATGATCTACTATAAAGTTTTCAGTATCTACTACAAAGTATTCATTATCTACTATAAAGTATTCAGTATCTACTATGAATTATTCAATACCTACTACAAAGTATTTAATATCTACTACAAAGTATTTATAATCTACTATTAAGTATTGAATATCTACTACAAAGTATTCATAATCTAGTATTAAGTATTCAGTATCTACTATAAAGTATTCAGTATCTACTATGAATTATCCAGTACCTACTACAAATAATTCAGTATCTACTACAAAGTATTCAGAATCTACTATGAATTATTTAGTACCTATGATGTATTCAATGTCTATTACAAATTATTCAGTAATTACACTAAATTATTTAGTCATTATTATACATTATTCACTAAATGATCTACTAAATTACTAAGTATTTAATTTGAATGATTCAGAATAAAAATCTAAGAATTATCCAGTAATCATTGGGAAATCTTTTCCAACACAGGGGTCTTTGAGTTTGCGGGGTTAAAAAGTTTTCTGTGTGTAACTTCTGAATCACAGGCTGCCTGGGTGCTGAACAAAGGTGCAGCTTCATGGCTGACTGCAGGACACTCGCAGGAGCTCAGCGGTCAGGAATGCTCACACTCTTTTAGGGAGGGAAATGTGACTGGGCGGCCGGCCAGTTACTCCAGCGGCTCAAAACGGCCTTAGAGAAACTCTGAACGGTCTGTTTTTCCCTGGCAGTGTCAGAGCTGATGAAGTCAGTGTAAAGCTGAGCTGTAAGTGTTGGCGGAGATGCTGCAGGATGAACAGTAGCCGTTACGGGAAGCAGTGTGTCAGTGAGTCAGTGGCCGTTAGCACTGTGCGTCACACTCCCACCGCGGTCAGCCACCCCGCGGCTATGCGGTCATCCACACTGCTGCCAGCTCACTGACCTTTATCACTTTGCTCACTCCTGCATGCTCTCCTCTGGACCGGACACACACACCAAGCTGCTGGACTCGCTACACACACCTGAACTTCCGCCTGCTTTAGAGATTTGCTGGACAGTTTTTCACATGGGAAAAGAAACCATTAGAAGCTTTCTGTGTTTCATACCATCCATCTATAAATAAATTATACTTATTAATTCATGGTAAATATTAAATGACTCATAGTAGATACTAAATATTTCATAGTGTATACTGAATAATTGAAGGAATAATTCATAGCAGTAACTGAATTACACATAAATATTTGAAACTTCATAGTACTGAATAATTGAAAGCAGATATTGAATAATTGAAAGCAGATACTGAATAATTCAATGTAGATACTGAATATTTTGTGGTAGATACTGAATAATTATAATACATACTGAGCAAATCATAGTACTCACTGAACATTTCAAAGTAGATATTGAATAATTCAAAGTAGTTATTGAATAATTCAAAGTAGATATTGAATATTTTGTAGTTGATACTGAATATTTATCGTAGATACTGAGCAAAGTATAGTAATTACTGAAAGTAAATACAAAGTAGATACTGAATCATTCAAAGTAGATACTGAATATTTCATTGTCATTTTACAGTAGTTAGTAAATAATTCGATGATTCAAGTTATATACTAAATAATAAATAGCAGATACTTGATATTTCATAGTAGTTTCTGAATAATTTATACTGGATATGTAATTTATAGTAATTAGTGAATAATTCACCAAACATTCATAATTTATAGTATATACTGAATAATAAATAGCAGATACTTGATACGTGATAGTAGTCACTGAATAATCCATAGTAAATACAGAGTAATTCATAGTAAATTCTGAATAAATCATAGTAATTATAATATAATTCACACTAGTTACTGAATAATAAGCCTTAAAAAGTAAAACTGAAAACTACATGATAAACGATATTGTTTATAATGTGGAATAGCCTACTAAAACCGCACTCACCTGATGCAGTTACATTTTAATGAACTCTTCTACAGTAATAGCTCTAATAATAATAATTCATTGAGAGCATCCCATCACATATTCAGTTGACAGCACCCATCACTCTTTTCATTATTTTGTTATTCTACTGAGGACATTACCATAAGGAGTTTAGATATACTAAAGATGGACATTATTAATGTGGGATTAGGTCATAATGAGAGTAATTGGTGGAGAATGGCTCAGGCCAGGGGGGGTCATTTACTGCATAAACTCCTCTAAAACCCACTTCAGCACAAAGATCAGCACAGAGCACTTCCTCCAAACAGGCCTCCATATGAATATTAATGAGGCTTGAATTGGGCCAAAGTTCAGGCTGGGGCTTCAGTCCAGTCTGATCATTATCTGAGCTCACACAAGTGCCAAATAGGGGCCTACACGGCCTCATTAGAGAAATGTTTGTCCCTCAGACGAAGGAGAGTGGAAAAAAAGGCCTTGTGTCTTGTGCCAAGTATCATATTTCTCTGTCACTATAACTACAAGCATTAGAGCTGCAGAATAAATCCTCGCAGGCTGAGCTGGGTGGCCCAGGACATCATTCACAAATTAAAAGCACGCATTTCACAAGGTTAAAATTAAGATTCCAGACATTGCTGTCATTCAAAATTCCTTATAAACATGTTTTCTTCTAGTAAATCAGCACAATTTATTGCATTCATGCCAGCCTGGAAAAATTCCTCTCCTGTGTAGAGATGTCCTATGAGAAGAATTATCTTCCTGCTGTATGTTTACTGTAACTGACAACAGCCAAATCTAGTTTTATTAAATCTAATCTGTCAGAGGAAGCGAGTCTGTCCACTATAGGACAGATGGACATGGGCAGAGCTGTAGAAGAACCAGGAGCCACCACTGGCTGTAAGTTCCCACCTTACATTAGCCTCCCTGTGGAAAACCCTACCTGCTAATTATTTCATACAGTGAAAATATGCACACGGACATGAGCTCTTATAGTATTACCCAAGATCATATTACGCATACCTGCATGACTCAGAACACCTACAGCAATGCACACAGTTTAGAAACAAACAATACATACACCTCTAATTGGGAAGCTGTCAGATGTTAAAATATTTTTTTACAGAAATTATTTGCACAGTACGGCAGATTTATTACCCAACAGGTCTTTTTACCAGAGTATACAGCCTTTAGGAATCCTGAGGCTCAAATCTCTGATAAAACACTGTGTAACCCTTTTATATATATATATATATATATATATATATATATATATATATATATATATACACAATTTTATATTAGATTATTTCTATTTCTATTGTGATGTATATGCAGATATTAAGCTTTCATTCCACCCCACATTAAAGCCTACCTAACCTGTCCACGCAAAATGAAAATCTAATGTAAATGTAAGCAAATATGTCATGAATTTTATTGAAATACACTTAATTAATACAAAAACACAAAAGATGAAAAGCTGACTTCTAATGGTAAACTCCCTACATTGAAGCTATTCCCTAAATTCCCTAAACTATTTTCTAAACCCTACAAATGATCCTTTAGCTACTCTGAAATATATTTAGTATCTGTTATGTATTATTCATTATCCTCTATGAATTTCTCAGTATGCATTATGAATTATTCAGTATCCACTAAAATGGACTTTGTATCTACTATACATTATTCATTATTCAAGTACTTTTATAACAACTGTATCTACTGTGAATTACTCAGTATCCATTATAAATCCATTCAGTATCTATAATAAATGAATCATTAACTACTTTAAAATATCTACTATGAACTGTTCAGTGTCCATTCTGAATTATTTAGTATTCACTATAAATTACTCCATATCTATTGTATATTATTCATGAAGTACTTCGGAATATTTAGTATCACCTATGAATTATTTATTACATCCTCTGAATTATTCAGTATCTATTATAAATCAATCATGAACTACTTTGAAATACTTAGTATCCACTATGAATTACTCCATATCCATTATATATTTTGAAAACATTGGTATCCACTATGAATTGTTTATTATCTCCTATGAATTACTCTGTATCCATGATAAATTATTTAGTATTCACTATTAATTATTCAGTATCTTTATTATAACTCATGAATAATTACTTTAAAATATATTCAGTATCCAGGATGAATATATTCAGGATAACTATAAATGACTCCATATCTGTTATATATTATTCATGAAGTACTCACCTATGGATTATTTATTATCACCTATGAATTACTCAATATCCATTATAAATTATTTAGTATCCACTGTGTACTATTTAATATCTTTATTATAATCATGTATTAACTACTTAGAAATATTCAGTATCCACTATGCTTTATTTAGTATACATTATGAGTATCTATTATGAAGTATTTGGGATCCACTGTGAATAATTCAGTTAGTGATATAAACTGATATCTACTATGACTTGTTTGGTATGTGATAAATGAATCAGTCTACTTTGATAACAGTCCTGTACATAAAATCCCATACATTAAAAACATGCCACCACAGTCATTTCCCAATCCCATCTGTAACAAAGAGCTGATCTGTTTGGAGAAACCCGCCTGACCCCGTGTGCCTCCACTAACCTAGCGAACCTAGCAACGTTGGCCGTTATCCCTTGGGCTGGCGGTGACAGTAACTGGCCCGGGCTTTAACAGGCTGACTGATGAAGCTCGGTAGCCGCCTGGTGAAGCTGGCAGGCGGCCCCTCTCCTGCCCACATTTACGAAAGGGTCATTCCTGTCCCACTAGCCTGAATGAAAGGGCTCCTTTCACTTGACTGCAATGGCTGGCACACTGCCCCTTTCAATGCCCAGGCTGACTGTCACTCTGGAAGTAACAAATTGGTACATTCTCAGAATAATAATTAGTGCAGCCATGAGCATACTATTGTTTCAGCTGCATAATGAGGGAAACTGCCTTTCTGACCACGTGGTCATTCTCCTCTGCCTCCGCTGTAACCACACCAGAGCAAGAGAGGAAAAAGGATCTCAAATCGACCACATTTACAACAAGAAAGGTGTTTATTTACTCGATTGCATCATTTCCATATCAGCAAAATATATGACACTGACACAGTTTGTCCACATTTGGTATTAGTGGTACCAGTCGTGACATGATATGTTTTATTAATACAAAAATTCAGGTTAATTCAGTGTAAGCTAGGCCTTTAGCGACATGAATAATACCAATGCTAATGAACACAGAGACTATAGAAATATTTTAGTCTAGAGATATTCGAGTATAATTGGTAGTTATTCCATTTTTACTGGATCAAACTCTGCTCACAGTTTAATTTAATTTAAACTGGAACGATTAGGGCGAAATCCACTACAGTGAGTCCATGTACTGCTAATATTCAAGCTGTACGCAGTGATATTCACGAAAATAACTTGCATAAATTGCTTTTTATGTCGAGGTAACAGAAAATTCATTTTAGTTCACACAACACAACCACTGCTTGCAAATGATGTAGATGGTGTGAGAATATCTACGTTTAGGTATATTAATAAATAACTGATTGTGTATTATTTATTACCAACTGAAACATGCATTATCTACTGTGAATTATTCAGTATCTACTCAGAATTATTTAGTATCTACTCTGAATTATTCAGTATCTACTCAGAATTATTTAGTATTTGCTCTAAATTATTCAGTATCTACTATAAATTCTTTAGTATCTACTCTGAAATATTCAGTATCTACTCTGAAATATTCAGTATCTACCATGAGCTATTCAGTATCTACTCTAAACTATTCAGAATCTACTCTACATTATTCAGTATCTACTCTGAATTATTCAGTATCTACTAAGAATTATTTAGTATCTACTCTGAATTATTCAGTATCCACTCTAAACTATTCAGAATCTGAAGTTTTGATGACCTATTATTAAACATAATTCAATAAATTGTTCTTTGTATACAAGGAAAACCAATCTTAGCTGTCCAGAATTATTTAGTATCTACTCTGAATTATTCAGTATCTGCTCTAAATTATTCAGTATCTACCATGAAGTATTCAGTATCTGCTCTAAATTATTCAGTATCTAACATAAATTCTTTAGTATCTACTCTGAATTATTCAGTATCTACTATGAGTTATTCAGTATCTACTCTAAACTATTCAGAATCTACTCTAAATTATTCAGTATATACTCTGAATTATTCAATATCTACTAAGAGTTATTTAGTATCTACTCTGAATTATTCAGTATCTACTCTGAATTATTCAGTATCTACTAAGAATTATTTAGTATCTACTCTGAATTATTCAGTATCTACTAAGAATTATTTAGTATCTACTCTGAATTATTCAGTATCCACTCTAAACTATTCAGAATCTGAAGTTTTGATGACCTATTATTAAACATAATTCAATAAATTGTTCTTTGTATACAAGGAAAACCAATCTTAGCTGAACCAATCGTGTCTGGTGATGATGCTTGCTCCAGGGGTAGGGGGTGGGAATGGCCACACACTTGACCACAGCTGGAGCAAGTGTACCCTGATTTTGGACTGATCCCAGCTGCCCGCAACTATATACACTATATAGAAACACATGAAGCCACTATTGTTAAATAAACATTTTTCAGTACTATATAGAGCCATGTGTAGAGCTGCGTTTGGAAGAAAAACTGCATGTTAAACAAACCACACAACATTCTCTGTATTATTCTCTGCATTATACTGTGTATTTCTTTTTCTCTACTTTTACAACTGCGTATTCTAGGACTGTCTGTAAGTGTCCTCATACCTTCACATGCCTCATGTACTCTGTGGCACCAGAAAACGCCATCTGGGATCAATAATGTAAACACGAATCGTCATTAACTTTAAAAAGTGTAATTAAATCAAGTTTACAGAAGTATTGATTTTGTTCTTAGGCCTCAAATATCTCCCAGCACTTAAACGCTCTCACAAACACTCTGCTCCGACTACAAAACCCAAGCAGAAGAGCAGCAGCCATGCCCGCCACTCCAGCCTGGGCTGAAATCAGGTTCTTATGAAGGGCCTGAAATCTGTCTTCAGATGCAGATCAACAAGTGAACAGAGCGACGTGGTGGTGCGGGATAGCTTATGAAAAGCTCCTTACTGGATTTCCGCAGGGTTCATAAAAACGGCTCTCTTAACGGAGATCCTGAACGCGAGTAAATATTTCACGTGTCCTCAGAAACGTCTGGTCACGAAATGATAAATCTCTCAACAAGTTTATTTCAGTAGTGGGAACTTCACACTACGGAGCGGCTAAAGTGAGAGCATGAGAGTACAGACGTTAATTGTTATGAAAGATCCGGACAGAGAGTGAAGGCTCTACGTAGCAGATCGTTTACTCAGTGGGGAGAAGGAAAGCTACAGGCCGCAGATGCTTTGCTCAGGGTGATCAATACAGATGGATGCTTGAGGCCATAATTACACCGGCATGTTGTTTCTGCAGTAACTCTGTGCCAACCTTTCCCAACCCAGTTAGAACACTTCCGTGACTAGATGGACATAAATATCGATGTTTTCGCCTCTTCAGTCATTAACACTGAATGATGAGTGATATTAATAATCTGAAAGGCCATTAGACGCCCGAGCGCTGGCATATTCCTGCTTGTTTCATAATACAGATTCACGATAATCACCCCAGTGCTCTGTACGCTGCTGTACACGTGCTCCTAATGGACCTCAGTGAGAGTTTTGTGCTAACGAGACGACGCTTTAGAGAGACGTCGCTAATTATTCCCCCCATCCTGTACCGCACTGAAACTGTTTCCATGGTAATGCGCTTTTTCTCTTCTTTTCTTGTTCTTTAACAACACCAAGTGCTTTCTCAGGCCTCAACACACGCCAATACCCCCCCCCACCACCACCACCACCCCCTCGTCTTTATTTAGAAAACAGCATTTTACAGATAGACAGATCGATACACAGACAGACGGAGGCAGTTATACAGATGGAGAACCTGTGTGTATGTACATGTGTGTGTATGTACATATACCACACACTGATTGGCTTGTTCCAGTGGCTCCTGTCAAGAGGTGGGATCTACATATGAGGCAGAAAGTAAACAGTCAGTTCTTGAAGGTGATGGACAAGCATAAGAATCTGAGCCACTTTGACGAGAACCAGGGAAGGTCAGAAGGTCAGAACATCTCCAAAACATCAGGCAGGTCTTGTGGGGTGTTCCTGGTGTGCAGTGGTGCACTATCAAAAGTGGTCCGTGGAAATACCCACTGGGTTCACTGATGCTTAAGCACCTCACAACTGACAGGAATGAAAGGATCTGCCTCTAATTGTCTTGGTGGCAGGTGCCACAGGATACCTTCAGAGGTCTCGCTTGTCGGGGTAAAGCTGTTTTGGCAGGACCTACTCAAAAGCAAGCATTAATTGTTATGTTATGGCTAATTGTATATATTGTATATATATATATGGAAAAAAATCATTCACATACCTATATATATGTATATATACAGGTATGTGTATTATTTTTCTCCTGGTCACTCAGGCCTTTCCTCAACTTGGGCCCCCCCCCCCCCCCCCCACACACACACACACATCTCCCTCCACAGAGAAAAATGAGAAAGAAATGGGGGTTTAATCCCGCCTCCTCAATTCAGGGACAAAATGTTTTTGTCTCTAGGGACAAAAATAAAGAGGCCTGGCTATATATCCTCTCCCATTATAGAAACAGCGTCACTACGACTGTCCTTTCTTCCTCCTAGCTGTTATTAACGGTGTGGAGTTACAGGTTAAATCACATTTCAACATTACTGTTAGTGCATGAGCATTGCAGAGCGCCCCCCACTGGCAGCTGTGAGGTAACCAAGATCCAAAACATTAGAACCCAGGATATCTCTGTTTGAACAGGGTTTTATTTCAGTCCCAGTCGTTTTAGAGTGAACTAGGACTGCGTATTGTAGGATGTAGTGTCTCACGCCCAGAGAACTGATGGACTACAGCCTAGAATAGTTACACTAGAGTGTTTAGAAGTGGGAAATGCAAAAAAACAAACAAAAAAAACACACTTGCTGGAGGAGAACAACATGTAGAGCTGTTGTCTATAAGCAAACCGCACTTAACGCCTCACAATCATGGCCTAATTAGTGTCATCTGAGTTTAATCAGAAGAAACTTCTTCTTTTTCCTTTCAGCGCCGATGGCCAGCCAGAGTTCATGAAAGAAAAGCAAATATTCTGCACTTTTCCCAGCGGATTCAGACAGACGGCCAGCCTGTTCTGTCACGCTCTGTAATAGACAGGCAAAGGTCCGCGACATTATGCTAAAAAAACACCTTTGGAAAAAGAAAATGAAGAGTTTATGGGGCAGAGATCAAAAATAAGTGCTGCTCTACAACATGCTGAGTCTTGAGAAAAAAAATAATTTCACATTCTTTAATTTTCCGAGTAAAATGGACAGCCATTTCGGGTCGAATAATTGTTTGAACCAAGGATTTTATCATTAATCCAAGAGGGCTGGCGGATTCGGGGTCACGCTGGGGGTTGATTAGGTACGAGGCGCACAAAGCTCTCCTCAGTCGATGCCACTGAAAAGAAGCAAGTAATTTAGATTCAGAATTGGTCTAGGGGGCTGTGAAGCTTGCTCCATTACCAGCCATTTTCAATTTCAGCCGCACAATAAACATCAGACTCGCCAAGGAAATTAGAGCATTTGGTAATGTACTAGAGATAGGTGAGCCTCGACAAGATGACACAACCTCCTAAGCCACCCGTGAAAGAAAATCCTTGAGATAGGCCTCATATTTGACTCAGATGGGGGCTGTGTTTTCTTACCATCTGCTTTTTTCTTTTCTGTTTTTTTCCCTTCCTCACTGAATGGCACAAGATGCACAAGGCCTTGACTACATTTTTCCAACCTGACACATGTAGTGAGAAAATGAGAATAAGACATTTATAACAGAAACATGTGCTTTTAACTACAAATTCTTAAAAAAAAAAAACACACACACACACACATTTAACACTATATATCATTAATCAGTTGTAAGTATATAATGGTATATTAAGCAAATGTATTATATTTATATTAACTTACAACAATTTACATAATAATTATATAGTAATTAATGAATAATTCAGACTGGTTGCTAAATAATTGGCAGTAGCTGATAATTCAACTACTGGTTACTGAATAATTCAAAGCAGATACTGAATCATTCTTAGTAGACACTATAATTCATAGTAGTTCATACAGAATTTATTGGGGATAATGAATAATTCATACCGGATACTGAATAATCCATAATAGTTACTGAATAATTCATAGTAGATATTGAATAATCCAAAGTAGACACTAAAATTCATAGTGGTTACTAAACAGTCCATTAACGACACTGAATCATTTACATCAGGCAGTGCAGTATTCATATTAGATCCTGAATAATTAATGGCAGGCACTGAATACTTCATAGTAGATACTATAAATACATATAGGCACTATAATTCATTGCAGAAGAATTCATAGTGGTTACTGAATGACTCATTAGATAGTACATTAGTCATAGTAGAATAATTTATAGTACATACCAATTATTCATATTAGCTTTATTAGCTTTATTAGCTTAGCTTTTGAGCAAGTTAGATCATAAAGAATAATCAGAAGGTGCTCTGTTGAGTAGATTATATATAAATTAGGTTATATATATATATAAAGTAAGAACATTTTAGTAGTGCTGTGTAAAACCTCAGTGTAGCATTCCTGTAGTGCTGTCTCATCGAAATCTCTAACATGTGTGTTGTAAACTGTCAGAATTGACTATGGTTATTGTAGATGTTTAGAAGAAAATCATCAGGTTTCAGTATCATACAATTTTCTACTGGCAAAACTGCAGTTTCTTCTTGTAGAGATAGTTAATATAATTATATATATATATATATATATATATATATATATATATATATATATATATATATATTATACGTATACTCTCTCTCTCTCTCTCTCGCTATATATATATATAGTACATCAAAATCATTGATAGCTGATAGTTTATCCCATCATCAAGCCATTGCATCTTCCCTACTTTACATCACATGACAGTCAATGAGTGCCTAGAGAATAGCAGTGCGAAACCTGACGATGTTCTTAATGCAGGCGCAGCATATTACACACCCTTATAGTCATTACGTGTCTTGGTGCTGTAAAGTAGCATCCAGTATCATAGAAAAAGGGACGGCTAATAGTCTCTCTGAATCAAAGGCCCCTGACTAAACAGTGAAAGGTAGGAAGATAGACTCAAACTCCTGGAATTAAGTATATTACGCAAGCCACTTTATCAACAGCATAAAATCAATAAAGCCCGGCGAGGAAGCTAATTTTCCCCTGCATTCTCCCTGCTCCTGGATCTGAGGGGGGAAAAAAACCCGGCCTTAAATGAATATTATCAGCATGAAAACAAAGTGACTACCTGAACAAAGTCCATTTTTCACTCAGCACTTCAATAGAGTTCAGTCGGCGAACAGAAGCCAGCAGATCCTTTCCAGCTGAAGCAGGGTAAATAAGGCTTAATGGCAGGGAAGAGCCTGAGCCATGCACTCGAAACCACACAGACTGAATGGCAAAACAAACTGGAGGAGCTGCTGCATGAATGAAGTGCAGTATGTTTTTAAAGAAAAGGGTTATTAAATAATATCTCATATAATACATATGGGAATTGAGCCAGTGATAATTCTAAAGCACACGTTCTGAATGACGGGATGACTTCTCATTAATATTATTTTAATAACACATATGATCCTAACCAGTGTATTTCCTGAGAAGTGAGGAAAGAAGGCGGTACCTAGCTAACTGTAACTGAGCATCTGCAGTCCAGCCAGACAATAAAGCATCTGGCTACGTCCGCAAAGTCTGAGGTGTGGAGGAAGGTAAACAAAAGTGATGTAAACAACGTTGGCATCAGCAGGATCTCACCACCAGACTAACACATGCACAAACTGCCTGAGATATGACTGTAGATGCTCGAAGTCAAAGGTCATGGTGAGTTATCCTGTGTCTCCTGCAGCCTCATTATCTCACCCATACCCTTCTAATCACTCACACGAGTTTTTGGAAGATCAGGATATCTACAGTACTGCGTAAAGCTAATGATCTGGCCAATAAACACACTGTGCAGATTATTACCCTGTGTGTTACTCTGAGGAAACTGGGTTATACGGTACAGATTGTGTTATCCTGTGTTAATTGTTAACCTGTGCAGATGAGTTATCCTGTGCAGATGAGATATCCTGTGTAGATTGTGTTTCTCTGTGTAGATTGTGTTTCTCTGTGTAGATTGTGTTACTCTGTGTAGATTGTGTTACTCTGTGTAGATTGTGTTACCCTATGCAGACGGTTTCTCTGTGTAGATTGTGTTACTCTGTGTAGATTGTGTTACCCTATGCAAACTGTTACTCTATGTAGATTGTTACTCTGTGTAGATTGTGTTACTCTGTGTAAGTTGTGTTACTCTGTGTAAAGTGTTACTCTGTGTAAAGTGTTACTCTGTGTAGATTGTGTTTCTCTGTGTAGAATGTGTTACTCTGTGTAGATTGTGTTACCTTGTGTAAATTGTGTTTCTCTGTGTAGATTAGTTATCCTGTGTTGATTGTGCTACTATGTGTAGATTGTGTTACTCTGTGTAGATTGTGTTACCCTATGCAGACGGTTTCTCTGTGTAGATTGTGTTACTCTGTGTAGATTGTGTTACCCTATGCAAACTGTTACTCTGTGTAGATTGTGTTACTCTGTGTAAAGTGTTACTCTGTGTAGATTGTGTTTCTCTGTGTAGATTGTGTTACTCTGTGTAAGTTGTGTTACTCTGTGTAAAGTGTTACTCTGTGTAGATTGTGTTTCTCTGTGTAGATTGTGTTACCCTATGCAGACTGTTACTCTGTGTAAAGTGTTACTCTGTGTAGATTGTGTTACTCTGTGTAGATTGTGTTTCTCTGTGTAGATTGTGTTACTCTGTGTAAATTGTGTTACTCTGTGTAGATTGTGTTTCTCTGTGTAGATTGTGTTACTCTGTATAAATTGTTACTCTGTGTAGATTGTGTTACCCTATGCAGACTGTTACTCTGTGTAGATTGTTACTCTGTGTAGATTGTAACTCTGTGTAGATGGTTTTACACTATATACATTGCTATGCTGTGTAGATTGTGTTACTCTGTGCAGATTATGCTACTATGTTGTATTCTGTTGTACAGGATGTGGTACTACGTCCAGTCCACTCTCCTCTTCAGACTCTCTGGACATCCTAAATATTCCTCACTCAGTAACTCATTTTCAGTCCTTGACATGTGTAATACTCTCATCTCCTGTATCTTTTAAAGTCCCGGAAATGTAAAAGCGTGATTAACTCTTATGCGAACGCGACATGATAGCCTACACATGCAGCAGGAAACCATTTCTTTATTTTATGTATTTTTTCACTTTGGGCTTCTATACCTCCAGATCCCACTCACCGGAGAAGGTTAAACACCTCATTTTCAGCTTAATCGAAGACGGCATTATTGAGGCCAGCACTGGCAGAAACACAGCTGTCAGAGAGCATGGCGGAGGGAGCGGGAGGGCGGTGTGTTAGAGGCCCGGAGGTGAAGGCTCAGCGAGCTAATCGACACTTCAAACTTTCTGCATTTCTGACCTTAAGCTACGCCCGGTTCCAGTCCCAGCCCACACAATCCGGCGTGAAAGGCCAAAGCCCCTGAATGCCCATCCTCCTTTGAGATGCCTCTGAAAGGAAGGCAGCCATTTCTTCCACACCAATGCCTCCAATTTACCAAAGGTGCTAAACTCTGGAGATAGTGTCACCAAACTAAATTATACGCTGCTGTTGGTTCGGAGCAACAGCGAAAACACCCTTGCTCGTTTTTCTTTTTTCGGCCAAAATATGAAATTAATTATTGTCTTGATTAAGGTGTGGGGTGTTGACTTTGAGCCAGAGATGTATGGACCACCGTGACAAAGGGGCAGTGATGTAGAAAGTTAGCAGCTATGGCCATTAGGTTCAGGCTATTTCCCAGAGGACGCTGTGCTAAGACACCGTGACTGGCTCTCACAGAAAGATTCCTTCAGATCATGCCAAGGGCATGTCAGTCATCAGCCTCTGGTCATCCCATTACGACAGAAGTGTCCAATTTACCTATCTAAACTCCGCCCATAAAAAAAGCAATACCTACATTTAGAATGTTATTAATATTTACCCTAATGAGAGACTGTAGCTCCGCCTCCTCAGTGTATATCACAATACCTACATTTAGAATGTTATTAATAGTTACCCTAATGAGAGACTGTAGCACCGCCTCAGTGTATATCACAATACCTACATTTAGAGTGTTATTAATATTCACCCTAATGAGAGACTGTAGCACCGCCTCAGTGTATATCACAATACCTACATTTAGAGTGTTATTAATATTCACCCTAATGAGAGACTGTAGCTCCACCTCCTCAGTGTATATCACAATATCTACATTTAGAGTGTTATTAATATTCACCCTAATGAGAGACTGTAGCTCCACCTCCTCAGTGTATATCACAATACCTACATTTAGAGTTTTATTAATATTCACCCTAATGAGAGACTGTAGCTCCTCCTCAGTGTATATCACAATACCTACATTTAGAGTGTTATTAATATTCACCCTAATGAGAGACTGTAGCTCCACCTCCTCAGTGTATATCACAATACCTACATTTAGAGCGTTATTAATATTCACCCTAATGAGAGACTGTAGCACCGCCTCCTCAGTGTATATCACAATACCTACATTTAGAGTGTTATTAATATACACCCTAATGAGAAACTGTAGCTCCTCCTCCTCAGTGTATATCACAATACCTACATTTAGAGTGTTATTAATATTCACCCTAATGAGAGACTGTAGCACCGCCTCCTCAGTGTATATCACAATACCTACATTTAGAGTGTTATTAATATTCACCCTAATGAGAGACTGTAGCACCGCCTCCTCAGTGTATATCACAATACCTACATTTAGAGCGTTATTAATATTCACCCTAATGAGAGACTGTAGCACCGCCTCCTCAGTGTATATCACAATACACCAAACTACATAACTGCCCTCATTAGCATCAGTTTCACAAACCCTAAAACAGAACCCTGTGGCACTCCACAAAATGTGCTAAATTAAACATTTACATTTAGATTTAAGGCGTTTAGCAGACGCTCTTCTCCAGAGTGACTTACAAAGTGCTTTGCTATTTACCCAAGAAAAACCTCAGTTAGTTTGAATAGACTAATTCAATAATTCAAAGATCCTCTAAGTTTAGACTCTACTAAACACAAGTCAGTAAGGAGACCACTCTGCTATTCGCCCAAGTCCTCTCAGAAGAGGAGGGTCTTCAGTTTGCGTTTGAAGACAGCAAGCGTTGGACTCTGCCGTTTGGACACCCAGGGGAAGCTCGTTCCACCACTTCGGTGCAGGACAGAAAAAAGCCTGGACGCTTGACTTCTGTGTATTTTGAGGGATGGCGGGCCGAGCTGAAGATGCCAT
This sequence comes from Salminus brasiliensis, assembly GCF_030463535.1. Taxonomy (NCBI): domain Eukaryota; kingdom Metazoa; phylum Chordata; class Actinopteri; order Characiformes; family Bryconidae; genus Salminus; species Salminus brasiliensis. The sequence goes on along the minus strand of NC_132894.1, from coordinate 5,370,282 downwards.
AATGGTATTTGCATTAGGACGCATGATGGAATAATACACTGTACCTGAAGTTCAATGTGTTAGAGTTAAATGCCAGTGCTACGGGGTTGCCTTTTACAACTTCAGTCATATCATCAATACCAAGGTCACTCGATAGCGTATAAATGTATATATATTAACTCTGTTATAATTCATCTGTTTAAACCATTTCAACAGAGCTGACAGTAACAGAGTGTTTTGTTTTCCCAACAAAAACATACAACTTTAAGGATTTTTAGCATTTTCAATTATTAAAATTAAACGTGTGAGTCACCTAATATAACAATAAAAGATCTGAACATTAAAAACAATCTACTGTTGATTTATCCTCAACATGTTATTCAACATAATAAGATCTCTCTGACTTCCATACGTTTACTGCTGGAGGAAGTGACATCACTTAGTGCTGAGAGCAGGTCACATGTTATACTGCAGATTTTATATTACAGATTGCACAGTTTATATTGACCAGAGTTGACCAGAGCATTGAGACATACATTAAATATATTTTTAATGACTGAAATTACATAATCGACAGAAAATAGATATTCTATGCAAAAACTGAAAATGAAAGAGTTATTTTGGGATTCCGTTATTTTATGTTTAAATTAAAGTTGAAAGTATGAATCAGGAGGTGAAGACAGAAATTAGTATTATTATTCAAAAGTTAATAACATTGCTTTTTGGAAGAATAAAAAACGGTGTATATATTTATAATATATATATATATAATATATATATATATATAGGAGGAAAAATATTATATATATATATATATATAATATTTTTTTCATAATGTATTTATTTGTACATGTATGACTCCTGGTCTAATAACTCTCACAATTGCATAACATTCCCAATACTTTCATAATACTCATAATACTAAATTCTCCAAAGCAGTTGCTGAATAAAAGTTATCAAAGCCAGTCTTACGGAGTGAGATAATGAGCTGGAGCTGTTGTGTTGCGAGACTAATTCCCACAACAAGCCAAACTAGAACACTTTACTGCTGCAGAAGAGGCAAATATCTCTTCCCCACAATAGATTTTGCATAATTTTCACATCGTTTGGAACAAAGTTGTTCAGCGTTCGCGCCGAGCTGAAACGTGCAATCAAATCAACCAGGAGAGCTTTCAGATTCACTACCGTTAGATGATCTAATTGTGCTTCATTTGAGAGTTTTTTTTCCTAGAGAATTCACCTCCCAGCTCCCCCTGAATCTGCCTCCTCCAGCGTACATCTAAGACGAAGGCGAAAGGGAGACTCTTGACACTTTATGAAAAATATACATATTTCATGAGACCCTCCAAAAAAGAAGCTGGCAAGCCACAAAAGACTAGTTTCAATAGAGGTAATGCATACAGCAGATGGCCTTTTTTCCCACTGAAATTGTCTGTAATTGTTTCAGTCCTATCTCGGATTGTTTGGGTTTTTTTTGCATCTCACTAGATCCACATCTGTGTGATACTAACAGGTGTGGAGTAAAAGACACAGACACATAATAGAGGAGGATTGGAAGGCGGCCCACATGACGTGGAAGTGAGCGAATTAGAAAAACGGGGGGAAAAAAGAAAATGGCATCGTTTTTGTCCCCAGCGGAGGGCCAGATTAAGCTTTCATTTCGCTCGCAGGAAGAGGAATATCCAATGCCGCCAAATGCTCAAACACCTACAAACAAGGTCCTCCACATCAACAGTTTGAGATCCTCAAAGGCTGATTGGTTTTTGAAGCCGTCAGCATCGTCGAATCGAGCAGACCAAGTGAAAAAAGGCCACAATGTGGAAAGAATGGAGGGGTGTTTGTTCTTCTGAGGATGCTCATATTCTGTATATTTCTGTGGCGCTCTCGCCTTTGCTCTGGCCAAGAAAAGTGGACCGAAGCAAAAGTAGCCTTCATTCGGATTTAAACATCAGGCAGAACTTAAACTTGCAGAGCATTATCCACTGTCTAGCCCAATGTCCGCCGGGCGGGGGAAGAGTCAAAGTTTGACTTTAAAGTTGGACAGTTAATAACACATTTAGAGTGTTATTACTATTCACCCTAATGAGAGACTGTAGCTCCGCCTCCTCAGTGTATATCACAATACCTACATTTAGAGTGTTATTAATATACACCCTAATGAGAGACTGTAGCTCCTCCTCCTCAGTGTATATCACAATACCTACATTTAGAGTGTTATTAATATTCACCCTAACGAAAGACTGTAGCTCCTCCTCCTCAGTCTATATCACAATACCTACATTTAGAGTGTTATTAATATTCACCCTAATGAGACTGTAGCTCCACCTCCTCAGTGTATATCACAATACCTACATTTAGCGTGTTATTAATATTCACCCTAATGAGAGACTGTAGCTCCGCCTCCTCAGTGTATATCACAATACCTACATTTAGAGTGTTATTAATATTCACCCTAATGAGAGACTGTAGCTCCTCCTCAGTGTATATCACAATACCTACATTTAGAGTGTTATTAATATTCACCCTAATAAGAGACTGTAGCTCCGCCTCAGTGTATATCACAATACCTACATTTAGAGTGTTATTAATATTCACCCTAATGAGAGACTGTAGCTCCTCCTCAGTGTATATCACAATACCTACATTTAGAGCGTTATTAATATCCACCCTAATGAGAGACTGTAGCGTAAAGAATGGAGGGGTGTTTGTTCTTCTGAGGATGCTCATATTCTGTATGTTTCTGTGGCGCTCTCGCTCTCGCTCTCTCCTTTGCTCTGGCCAAGAAAAGTGGACCGAAGCAAAAGTAGCCTTCATTCGGATTCAAACATCAGGCAGAAATGAAACTTGCAGGGCATTATCCACTGTCCAGCCCAATGTCCGCCGAGTCCCGGAGCTGGTGAGTGGCGGAAAAACTGGGGGAAGAGTCAAAGTTTGACTTTAAAGTCGGACAGTCCCCCACGGCGAAGCCCCGCCGGTGCCCAACTCGCAACAATGAGCAGAAGATTAGCAAAGCGGCGAAGAACTGTCAGCGCTAGACTTGGTGCATTGTCACAAGCTGGGTTAAAACTAAGATGTTTAATTTCTTACTTTTTATCGTAGCCATGCAGGCCACCCCTCTTCAGTTTCAGCGCCGTTTCTTTTGGCGAGTTCAAGTTCCCACAGAAAATCTCAAGCTCCCCCAAATCTTTGCTGTCCGAGTCCCAAGATGTCCCCGGAAAAATCGGGATGCCTTCAATCTTGGCTTGATGGGGCGAGCGGAATTAAGGGAAGCAATTACAGAAAAATGAAATCTTGTGTTTTCCATACAAATAAGGACCAAGGGAAAGCAGATTACGATAAATCCGAATTGCCTGTGAATTCGCCGGTCCCCGAATGACAGAACTTGTTATTACTGTATGTAAACACTGCCAAGCGGATGATATTGTGGTAAAACACATCCCGCATAAAACATCTCCGGACTTGTTCAATTACCCAAAGCACATTAATAGCTTCATGAGCAGCAGTCAAGATTTTTTGGTCTAATCTTCTTTGGACAATGATGCGAGAGGGAGGGGGAAATATGGTGTGGAAGTGTTTGTGTGATGCCAGTATTGGTGGGTAAATGAGCTTTAACCATTTCAAGTCTCTCACCGGAGAAGCACTGACCATCTAATCACTGTAAGACAGGGTAAATAGTAAGATACAGTGCCAACTACAAGAAGTAGGCTTAGAACTAGACTGATCAACCCAATCTATCTCTTAGCTAACAGGCTAAGAGACTGCTAACAGAAACTGCTACCATTGAACTGATGTAAGTAGACTAAATCTTCTGCACTAAAAGACAAAGTAGAAACTACGATGGTCCTCAGTGGTCAATCTCACATGAAACATCTGTGCTTTTGGTTAGGTTTGCATTTCTTAGTGGAAGAATTATTAATTACGTAAAATATTTATGACTATGTATATGTATTCCACATATTTTTTGTTGCTATTTTATCATCTTATCAAAGCTTACTTGTTAGTTACATTAATAAACACCATTAAAATCATGCTAATAAAGTTTTATGAGGATTGCAGTGGTAATGTGTCACTTAGCTAATGGTGATGAGTAGGCTAGGTGATAGGCTAATAGAGATAAGCGGCTAATACGGACATGTTGCTGTTGCTTATAGTGATATGTAGCTCCCTAGTGGTGAAGTAGTTTGCCCTATTTGATCAAAAAACACTACAAAATGCCACAGGGAGCCTGAGAGTGAGTCCTAAATAAATGGGGGTGAATGAAGCTACAGTTATTGTGTCTAAATAGTGTCTAAGCACTTGTCCAATTAATTTTGGCAAGGGGAATGATGTATTTCACTAAAACGAAAGAAAGAAAAGTAACAAAAACTTACCTTCCGTTTTTCTACAGCAAACTGGTTTTGGGCAATAGAGCTGCTAGCATTACTGCCACTGAAGAAAGGATTGGAAGGCGGCCCACATGACGTGGAATGATCACCACCCCACCTCATCCCCAACTCCCCAACTGCTCTACCATCCACCATCCATCATTCCAGAGAACACCGTTTCTCTGCAGCTCAATGCTGGGGGGCGTTATACCCCTCTAGCCCACACCTGGCATTCATCTGCTCCAACGAGTCCTATTCTATTGGCAATATTATGTGTATAATTTGCACATCTGTATCAGCAGTGGATGCAACTTAAGGTAGCTGGTATGTCCACAAACATTTGGCATGTATTATATATATATATATATATAGTGTATAAAGTCTACCTTTATTGTTGGATGCACTGTGTTTTTTTGGTTTTTAGTGAGCATGCAATGTCCAAAACTTTATAACCAGTTAAACTTTTTTTTTCTCAGTGAAGGTGATGCTCAATCAGCGATGGGAACGAGCTTTTGAAGCTTTTGTAGAGAAAACCAAACATTTCCATAGTCACTACCATACAGCACTAATACTCTCCAAAAGCATGTCGCTGGGATTTACTGCTGTTCGCTGTGTTACTTGGTTAGTGTCTGTACTCTGTTCCCCGACTAGGCGTGTGTACTTGGCCAGCAAAGCGGTTCTGACTCCGACGCTTCATTACTGTTGTAGCTGTTGCAATTAAATTAAACCTGATGCTTAATAAGCAAAGCTCAGCAGAACGAAACACAGACTCAGCGTCCTAACAAAGTCATCTACACTCCGCAGCTCCATTCACACGCAGCCCCTCTCCTTCTCCGAGCGCTGTGTCGAGAGTCTGGAGGAGCCTTGCGCTCCTCGGCGCAGACAATTACTCTCCCACCAGCATGAAGAATAATTAAGTACATTATTTGGAAACTGTATTTCCATATTTCATTATTCATGAGCCTCGCTAGAGATGTCTCACCCATGCAGGTTACAGTAAGCATCTGCTGCGGCAGATTAAGCGAAGAAAACCCGTCATTATCCGGCCGCAGACACGCGTGCGCGTTCATTTCTATGCGTTTCAGATCATGGTTGCGTTGTAGATAGTCAAAGCCCCCCACTCCACCCCACTACCCCCCCCCCTCCTCCCCTCATCCCCCTGTCCCGATATATCAGCCTGGAAGAGCATTAAAGCCTAACCATGTGAATACCGCCCATTCACTGGGAACTCATTGCTCATTGTTCAGGGTAAGGTAAGTGGGGAAACCTTTAGACTGTAATCACTGCTGCATGGCCTCACGTGCACATCTCCGAGAGCAGGGAGAGAGAGGGGGGGAAAACTGGGAAAATGAATGTTAAAATCCAGCAGCCGCTCCCTCTGCATGTAAGATAGTGTGTGCAGGGGAGCAAGGCTAATTCTCGCTCCCTCTCTCTCTCTCTTTCTCTGGAAATCAAATTAGAGGAGTGCACTGAGCAAAACATGTAAACTCCTTCACGCTCCTGGATGCTTGCATGAAACCAACACGTATCTCCACTCTCTCCCCCAGTTGTCGAGAAGGGGCGCAGGAGACAGCTGGAAGCGGGAAAAAATTCCCAACAAAACTTTGAAGGCCAGAAAGCCTATTAAAATATTGGGACACCTGCTTATCAATGTTTATTTATTTATTTATTTTTTTTAACGAAATCAATAAATTTTATCGTTTTGTTGGATTAACTGTCTCTACTGTCCAGGGAGGAAGGCTTTCTTCTAGATTCTGGAATGCACTGCTGTGATGATTTGATTGCATTCAGTGAGGTCAGGATGTTGGATCATCACCACCCCACCTCATCATCCCCAACTCTCCAACTCAGCCCAAGAGTATTGAGCAGGGAGCTACATCCTTCATTCCACTGCTCCACAGCTCAACGCTGGGGGGCTTTATGCCCCCTTCATGGTCCACTGCGCTGGAAGCTCAGTGAAGGTGGTCTGAGACACTGTGGCTTTGTCTGGAAGAAGGGGGTGGGATTCGACAGCATGGTGCCAATAAGTTCATGTTTATCTGCTACAGAGAGTCCTATTCTGTAGGCAATACTTCTCTACATGTACTAGACAAGCTGTGCGTGTGCATTTGCATGTATGTGTCAGCAATGGGTGCAACTTAGCAAAGTAGCTGAATACATTCAGTAGAAAGGATGTCCACAAATATTTGGACATATAGTGTAGAAATATGATAGTGTGGCTGCTCTTCATTCAGACCAATGTCTGTAGAAAACATGACTTCTCTCAAAAGTGAAGGCACCATGGGTCTAGCGCCTCTGCTGGCTGGTTGCAGTATGATGCTTGGCTCCGCCCCTTCCACATCTCATTTATTTTCCCCCAGAAACCAGAACCTGCTACATTACCCTTAGGACTGAAGTGATTGCAGAAGAGACCGGTCGTCTGCAGGACAAACCTGCATGGTGCCCCGTACTGTTGGAGCGTCCACTTACCGGACAATCTGGGGGGAAAATCCACTCTGCTTCTTCGCTGGAAGCTCAGTGAAGGCGGTCTGAGATATTGAGGCTTGGTTTGGGAGAAGGGGGTGGGTCTATCAAATAAGTAGGCGAGTCTGGCTCTGGTCTCTGCTGCGCAGACTCTGGTTGCAAATTTGACAACATGGCGGCCAGTTTCTGCCTTAATTTCTTTGGAACGGAAGGGAATGGAACCATGTTTTCTACAGTCATTAAAAAAACGTTCAGACTGGAAATATACTCAAACCCAACACCCGAGTCCAAGGCATTAGAAAAGCTCTTGAGTCCAGACTTGTTCTACAACAGTAAAAAAGCCGAACCCATGCGGTGGAGTGAGTGAAGCCACGGAAAAGGTTAAGCCACGGGTGCGGAGGTGTGGATAGCTGAAGGCCGGGCCACTGCGCAAACATTTGCTCAAGCTCAATCAGCCCAACGTTGCTGTCTCATGTTGGCGAGCTGATGAAATAACCGGCCTGTCTGCGTGGAGAGGCCCTGAGGTAAACATCCAGGATAAATATCAGGCAGGCCTGCGCGGCCTGACACACACAAATTAATTACTAATGCTATCTATAACTGTCAAATTAGCGTCGTGAGCATTTTTTTATTATTATTTCTTTATTTTATTTTTTTTTTAGCTTGAGTATATTCTCTTCTGCAAACTCGACCAGTGTCTTAATGTTGTCCCCCCACCCCCTTTTTACTTTTTTTTACAAGCAAAATTGTTTTCTGGTGTTTCATGGGTGATAAATTATGATAATCCTTAAGGGGCACTGGGGTGGAAATGAATGAAGTCGGAGTGAAGGTGAGATTAGCATTTTTCCCCCCAAATCCATTTACAGCTCGCCAGTGTTCGGAGCAAGGCTTCCATTTCAGCGCTTATTATTCCATCATCGATGCTTCATTTCACTCCTCACACACACACACACACTCACATTCCCCTCCTCCTTACCTCCACCCCCTTCATCACCAAACTCCATTTAGAGCCGCCTGCTTATTTGACCAATATTTGTTACCGCGCTCGGGGCAGATTAGTGCGCCTGCGGAGGAGGGATATAACTGACCATCGCGACGGGGGGAGTTATCAAAGTAGGGTAACACTGGAGAGGAGGAAGAGAAAAGGAGCTTATTTGACAATGGACCTGAAACCATATCGGCGCCCTATTGGATGTCACGTTATTTTCACATTAAGCGATACCTCTTGTTGACTTAAATCGATCAGGTCACGGCAATAAGGCAAACAAAAAAGACGTCACGAGGCCACAGGCTGCGAAAACAAGCAGCAGCCAAAAATAAGCAGCTGAGAGAAAGAGAGAGAGAGGGTGAGAGAGAGAGAGAGAGAGAGAGAGAGAGAGAGAGCTGCTAGTATAGAAAGGAAAGCAGTGACACTTTCACACAGCCTGGCTTAGACCCTTCTTATTTAGAATGAGAAACCCGTGTGATTCCACAGTCAAAACTAATCAGCCGAGTCCCCAGACTGCTCTCTCACTCCCTCTCTCTCTCTCTCTCTCTCTCTCTCTCTCTCCCTGCTCGCCCCTCAGCCGGCCCGCAGCCAGTGAAAACATATTTCCATTTTAACGCCTTCAGATGATCAAAGCATCAGCTTAATATAATCAGCTCAAAGCCCATTTACCAGCGCGGGCCCACCGCTGCGTCTGGGGAGCGCTTCCCCTTCCCTGCACTATCTATTCGGAAACAGGTGCTATAATACTAAATTAATTAGTCGGAGGAGATGCACCTTGTTCTCGGCGGCCGCCGCCCCCCTTGTGGGTCACAGCCTCCAGGAAAATGCCATCTGGGCTCCAGTTCCCCTGGGGGGGTGGTGGTGGGGTGGAGGAAGGGAAGGAGGGAGGGAGAAAGGGGGTGGGGGCACTCGGCCTGCGGTCGACTGTGCAGCTTTTTACATGACAATTAACCCTATTAGCCCCCAGTGCACTGTGCATGCGCTTTACTTTTTATGCTGGGAGATTTGGGCCTGGGGGGGAGGGGGGGGGGGGGTTGTGGGTTGTAGCACCTCAACACGTTGCCTTCCACAAATATTTGCAGACTGACTGCAGTGCAGGTCAGAAGTTTGGACACACTCACCAAGTGTCATTTTTACTACTTAAGTAATTTTTCCACATTTCAGAATCAGAGTGAACTTTTACTGGGGTTTGGGTGGAACTGCACTGGGAGGGGTTTTGGTTGTGAAATGATCTGGTGATTATATTGTATCTGGTTTAAATAATTAAATAAGAATATAATCTTGATACTAGAGCACATGAAGTGACCAGGTATAAACAGGGTCATAAATGCAAAAACATTCAACCGAAAGCCCACCCAGTACAACCGAAAGCCCTCTCTATGCAGTACATAGCTGGGCATGTGAGAAAGATAATCGAATGATATCGGAGATAATGAAATGTAAACTTGCAAATTCCAAGACAGCAACCATCTTTAGCGCAGCACAGGAAGAGGAGAAAATTGTGCACTATATAGTAAAAAAGGTGTAGTTTAGGAATGAAATAGGTCATTATATAGTATAAAAGGTGTAGTTTAGGAATGTAATAGTTCCCTATATAGTATAAAAGGTGTAGTTTAGGAATGTAATAGGTCATTATATAGTATAAAAGGTGTAGTTTAGGAATGTAATAGGTCATTATATAGTATAAAAGGTGTAGTTTAGGAATGGAATAGTGCACTATATAGTAGAAAAGGTGTAGTTCAGGAATGGAAAAGTGCACTATATAGTATAAAAGGTGTAGTTTAGGAATTAAATAGTGAACAATATAGTATAAAAGGTGTAGTTTAGGAATGGAATAGTAAACTATATAGTATAAAAAGTGTAGTTTAGCAATGGAATAGTGCACTATATAGTAAAAGGGTGTAGTTTATGTCTGAATTGTGCACTATATAGTATAAAAGGTGTAGTTTAGGAATGAAATAGTGCACTTTATAGTATAAAAGGTGCAGTTTAGGAATTAAATAGTGCACTATATAGTATAAAAGGTGTAGTTTAGGAATTAAATATTGGACTATGTAGTAAAGGTGTAGTTTATGTCCTGGTCAGTCCAGCCATATTTGATATTAACCACCAACATGTGCATGTGAAGAATCAGTCAGTCAGTAGATATGTTAGTCTAACCCTTCTGAAGGTTCTAGATACTTCAACTGTGAATGTGAGCTGTAGTTTGAGCAAATTTCAGTCAGTTGTTAGAAATTAAAAACAGCATAGGAAGCTTTACTAAAAGAGTCACTAGCATATTACTAGATACAATATGTGTCCAAATGTTTGTGGACACCCCTTCTAATGAATGCATTCAGCTACTTTAAGTTGCACCTATTGCTGACACAGATATGCAAATACACACACAGGTCTAGTTCATGTAGAAAAGTACTGCTAGTAGAATAGGACACTGGAGCAGATCAATATCAACCTATTGGCACCATGCTGTCTAATGCCAGGCGTGGGCTAGTGGAGGGGTAGGATGCCCCCAGCATTAAGCTGTGGAGCAGTGGAAGAACTGTGTTCTCTGGAATGATGATGGTGCCTCATCCAATACTTTGGAGATGAGTTGGGGAATTGGGGATGAGGTCGGTGGTGATCATCCAACATCCTGCCCTCACTAATGCTTTTGTCGCTGAATGCAATCAAATCCTCACAGCAATGCTGTCCTCCAAAATCTAGTAGAAAGCCTTCTTCCCTGGACAGTAGAGACAGTTACACCAACAAAAACAGGAGAGACTCTTTTTTAATCCCCTTGATTTTGGAAGAAACAATGAATGAGCAGGTGTCCCAATACTTTTGTCCATATAGTGTACACTGACTGGTATTGTATGTAAATGTCAGGTATGGATGGGGGAGGGATGGGGGGGTCTGGGCAGCTGTAACCTCGACTCTGCAGGCTGTCTCAGACGGCTAATTTATTCCAGGTGTAGACTGCAGTCTCGCTAGAGAGCCACACATCCAGCTGATGGAGATAACTCCGGACAGGAGAGCTAAGTGATGCGAGATTGAGAAGCGCTAGCGCTAATAAACATGTGTCGGTGGCCTGGGCGCCTTGGTTGCGAAACGCCAGGGCTGTTCAGGAGCAGCCTCAGTGTCATATTCACACTCTCTGACTCTCTAATTGCTTTGCGCTGGGCCTCGGAGAGAGAGGCTGCCAAAAGCCTCTGAACTTTAAGAGCTGCAGCGGCCTGAAGCCGGCGGAGCTAAGGAAGCATGGAGGAGGAGAAAATGTGTGGAGGAGTTTGACTCCTGAGCCTGAAATCTGAGCGTCAGTTTGTTTTCAGAGCGCTGACTCTCCATGAAAGACGGAAGAAAGGAGAAGCCCCTGGTTAATGAGGTAAATACGGCCTGAAAATTTATGCTTACAGGATTTGGGGAGGGAACCCGGTGTAATTACCGCAGCACCCGGAGGGAAGAGGGGAAGAGAACAACCTAAAGGTGCTCCTCGAACACAGACACAGTGCACAACTATACCCTGTTCACTCTGTAGTGCACTATTTTGGAATGTGTCCCAAACCATGTACTATTTACTCTGCAGTGTAGTGCACTATTCTGGGACATGTCTGAGACTATTCCATTTTCCCTATATAGTGCACTTACAATTTTAAACTAAAATACACTATATTCTTTACACAGTGAAATAATTTAGACTTAAACTACACCTAGTTCACTATGAAGTACAATATTGTGGACTTAAACTATGCCATTTTCACTATATCATACTATCATGCCATTTTCTAATTTATATTGAAACTACACATACAGTACACTACTGTGAGCTGTATAATCTATTCACTATATGCAGCTTTACTAAAGGCCAAAATAGTGCACTATATAGTAAAACGGATGTAGTTTAAGTCTGAAAGCTTAAGGTAGTGCACTAAATAGTGAATAAAATTTAGTTTCAGTCTGAAATAGTGCACTACATAGTGAATAAGGTGTCATTTAAGTCTGAAATAGTGCACTATATAGTGAATAAGGTGTAGTCTAAGTCTGAAATAGTGCACTATATAGTGAAAAAGGTGTAGTTTATGTCTGAAATAGTGCACTTAATAGTGAATAACGTGTAGTTTATGTCTGAAAAAGTGCACTTAATAGTGAATAACGTGTCGTTTAAGTCTAAAATAGTGCACTATATAGTGAATAAGGTGTAGTTTATGTCTGAAATAGTGCACTATATAGTGAACAGGGTTAGTTTAAGTCTGAAATAGTGCACTTAATAGTGAATAAAGTGTAGTTTAGGTCTGAAATAGTGCACTATATAGTGAATAAGGTGTCGTTTAAGTCTGAAATAGTGCACTATATAGTGAATAAGGTGTAGTCTAAGTCTGAAATAGTGCACTTAATAGTGAATAAAGTGTAGTTTAGGTCTGAAATAGTGCACTATATAGTGAATAAGGTGTAGTCTAAGTCTGAAATAGTGCACTATATAGTGAATAAGGTGTAGTCTAAGTCTGAAATAGTGCACTATATAGTGAATAAGGTGTCATTTAAGTCTGAAATAGTGCACTATATAGTGAATAAGGTGTAGTCTAAGTCTGAAATAGTGCACTTAATAGTGAATAACGTGTAGTTTAAGTCTGAAATAGTGCACTATATAGTAAATAAGGTGTCATTTAAGTCTGAAATAGTGCACTATATAGTGAATAAGGTGTAGTTTAAGTCCAAAATAGTGCACTTAATAGTGAACAAAGTGTAGTTTAGGTCTGAAAACTTTTAAAATATGCCTGGATAGGCTCAATCCTGATCCACTAGATTGGATTGGAACATCCCTCATTAAGTTCATAAATCTAATGTATATAGTTTTTATTTTTTAGTTGTTTTTTTTTTGTTGAGAAATTCAGCTTTTTGGACACTGTGTCAGATTTAACACACTACCCGTCTCAGGCACGCTGCTGCTGTGTTAATGTGTGTGCCGCAGAGATTTAGTGATTAATCAGTAGATCAGAGCGGCTCTGATGGAGAGGAGCAGAGTGTGTTCCGGGGGTCTCCAGGGTCCACGGATCAGGTCCTGGGTAAATATTGGGATTTGACGGCGGTTGGGCGGCAAAGCCCGAGCAGATGGTGGAGGATGTTCGGTTAAGACTGAGATTGATTCCGGGTAACACACACACACACACACCCTCGTTAGCCTGAAAGCTCCTCTGGGACAGCAGTCAAGTGCAGGCTGTAACCTCCACTGCCAAACCCCCTCACACACACACCACAGCTCCACTACTGGATAGCAAATAATGAGGGACCGGCAAAGAGGGGAAATTACCCCCCTCTTACAGAGAGGGATAGACAGAAATGGAGAGAGAGAGACATTTGTGCATTTAGGTAAAGACTGAGGGGACACAGACACACACACACACACACACACACACACACTCAGAGTGAGGATACACACACATACTCAGATAGAGGATACATATACACAGTGAGGACCCATATACACACACTTAGAGACAGGACACACAATTAGACAGAGGATACACACTCAGAGTGGAGACATATATACACACACTCCGTCACAGTAAGGACACACACACACACACACACACACACTCAGTGACAACCCACTCAGAATTAAGACAAACACACTCAAGGACACACTCACATACTTGGAGTGAGGACACACACACACACACACACACTTAGAATGAAGACACACTTAGAGTGAGGAAACACACACTTAGAATGAGAATGATTACACACACACAGATTGAAGACACACTCAGAGTGAGGACACACACAGATTGAAGACACAGAGTGAGGACACACACACACAGATTGAAGACACACTCAGAGTGAGGACACACACACACAGATTGAAGACACACTCAGAGTGAGGACACACACACACACAGATTGAAGACACACTCAGAGTGAGGACACACACAGATTGAAGACACACTCAGAGTGAGGACACACAAACATACAGATTGAAGACACACTCAGAGTGAGGACACACACACACTTTGAATGAAGACACGCTCACAGTGAGGACACACACACAGAATGATGACACAGTCAGAGTGAGGACACACACACACACACACACTCAGAATGAGGACACACAGTGAGGACACAAACTCAGAACGAGGACACACATACAAACACAGAGTGAGGACACAAACTCAAAGTGAGGACACAATTAGAGTGAGGAAGGTCTGGGTACGACCTCATAATACATAAATAAAAGAAACAGTATTAACTGATATAATTGACCATATTAATTTTAATATGATCTGAAATGACAGAATAGAACTTTATTATAAAACAGAATCAATAAGCATTTATTATTATTTCATTTTATCAAAGCAAAAATATCTCAACATTTTAAGATCTTGAGTCTTGAGATGGCCCACGGGACAAGCTTCTCAGAAAAGGGTTCTTCAAAGGTTCTTTAATGAAGGCGATGGTTGTAAATAGAACAAGGCAACTCAAAGAACCACCTGAATGCTGAAACAGAGGCTAAAGGGCTCTTCATAGAACCATTTAAAGCACTAAAAAGGGTTCCGTTATAATTACAAGTCAAAGAACCGCAGTGCAAATCAGACACCACTGAGGAACCTCTGTACTGAAAAGGACAGCTGCAAAAATCGACATTTCAGCACTGAAAGGAAAGGGATTTACCATAGAGCCACAGTAATGGGAACGGTTCAAAGAACTGTGGGGATGCTTAAATGGTTCTCAGCCTGGTTGAAGGGCCGTTTGCACTGTAGGAACACATTTAGTAGATGGTTCTATATAGCACCAAAGAGGGTTCCACTATCATTACAAGTCAAAGAACCCTCTTCAGTACAATATAACGCCATTGTAACGTAGAGCTTTAGTTTATTAACCAACAGAATAGCGGTGGAATTTCTACAGGGGACTGTCCAGCTACAGTGAGACTGGATTAGGTGTAAGATTAGGTTTAGGGCTAGATTGAACCTGTTACATTAAATTTACCAATCAGTTGCACATAGCATATACTATAAGGGTCCCATATTAGGACTGGGCGATCTGATAAAAATACTATATCACGATATTTGGAGACTTCTTTTCACGATACATGATATTTATCACGATACATGTAATCACAGACTAAAAAGGCTTGTTTTTTTAAGATTAAAGAACCTTTATATAACGTAAAAATAAATTAAAGGTTCCATATTAGGGCTGGGCGATCTAATAAAAATACTATATTATATTATTTTATACTATGTTCTATTTAATGTTTAAACTACACACACATGTTCAGGAAATAGAGATCCTTCAATGTAAAAATACAATGTGCAAAACCCCCCTTTAATGTGAAATTAAGAGTTATTTGCAATTACCTGTAAATAATCTGTAAATAATATTAGGGCTGGGCGATCTGATGAAAATACTATATCACGATATTTAAAGACTTTTTTACACGATATTTATCACAATACACGTAAATCACAGACTAAACACATCAGTATCTACAGATTCTTATAAACTACTATTCAGATCCTCTCCTGTACTGAATACAGTGATTTATACTCAACATCCGCTGCTCGTCATCTAATGAACCCAGTCTAATTACACTGTTAGTAATGAAACCTGCAGCTGATCAGTGTTTATTAAGCACTAACAGTCTCCTCCATATGATTAGAGAAGCTTATTGTTATCACCATAACAAAATTCATCACAATACAATAAAATATCGGCATATTGCCCAGCTCTATTCCATATCCATTAAAGGTTTTTCCTAGAACTGCCTGTCCATGCCAGACACACTCGAGAAACCTTCATTTTAAGAAGTGCAGCAGCAAATATTTACCCTTTTACACTCTAAAAAAAGGGGTTCTTCAACGGGACAATGGTTATAAATAGAACCTCCACATCATTCAAAGGTTCCATAACGTTCTAAATAAAACATGACCATGACACCCCCCCCAAAAAAAAAAAATAATAACATTTCAGAACACTTATGTGGTTCTTTACTAGGTTCAACCCCTTAGGGTTGCAGGTCCACAACTCATCACTCTCAGAAATACATCACCGTCAGAATTAACAGCAGTTTCATAGGCCCCATAATAGAACCCTGTGGGACTCCAACAGATTTGCTAAACTAAATGGTTACTAAATAATTCACAGTGATGTCTGCATTAGGATTAATAGCCGAATAACAAACCCAGGGTTCAAGGGGTTAAGGATTTTATTTTTTTTGTATCGGTCCAAAACCTTTAGGAGATGGTTCTATTTAGCACCAAAAATGGGTTCCTGTATTGTTATCAGTCAGAGATCTCTTTGCTTAGAGTGTACTGCAATTATTTTAAGCAGAATTCCAAGCGTGAGCAGGAAGATTATCCTAACAATAAGCACGACACACACAGAAATCCCGCCGGTGCCGTCCTCCCCACTCGGCACCCGCGCTGAATTACTGAACTACTGAAATTCTGAAAACTGGCTGCAAATCTCAATCAATAAGAGGCGAAAAAAAATCTGTAGAAAGAGAGAGAGAGAGAAAACGTGCGGAAGGTGAAGGAGCGGAATAACAATAGCAGAGTGAAGAGCGTGTGTGTGTGTGTGTGTGTGTGTGCTTAGTGAATAGAGAGTGTGCGATAAGGAGCAGTCTAAGTAAAAGAGAGCTCAGTGCATGTGTGTGTGTGTCTCTGTGTGTGTCTATGAGTGAGTGTGTGTGTGTGTGTGTGTCGGGGGACCCTTTTCAGGTCAGAGTCACTGTTGCACACCTCACACACCGACGGCTGCGGGGCTAAACACACAGACTGCATCAGCATGGTAAGACTGCATGCCTTTCTGTGTGTGTGTGTGTGTGTGTGTGTGTGTGTGTGTGTGTGTGTGTGAAATACATCTATAGCATACTTTGCATATTTATGTGTAAATACATATACATATACATGTCTATTTATATTCATATACAAAATGATGTAACTGCTATCATTTTTCATCACTCTTTATTTGCACTGTAGAACAACTGATGTCATAAATATTCATAATATTAAAAAAATGAATTAAAAGTTGGTGTAATTGCTTACGTTGAAGTTGTGCAATAAGAAACGCATGGATACGCGTGGATACGGCACATCTTCATCCCTGCAGCTGGTAATTCCAGCTTTCTTCTCCATCCTTATCATGAAAAGGTGGATCTCGTCAAGTGGGGGTTCTGCGGTTTGAAGTGCGTCGCTCGGCCGGCTCTCTTGATTTCAGACTTTATTTATTTTTTTATCAATCAGAACGTGAACCCCTGAGCGGTGGGCGAGGATATTAGGAGCGCTCCCTCTTCCCCGTTCCCTTTTCTCTCTTTCTTCAGGACGGGGGTTTATCTATAATCAATTCTCCTCCTTTAATTGGCACAAATGATAGGCTTCCATCAATGCATCCTTGAACTTAAAAAGCGCAGTGCAGTTAGTTTTTTCCTTCCCCTCTCTCTCTCTCTCTCTCTCTCTCTCTCTCTTTAATTCAATCAAATCATCAGCACGATCGGCCACTTTGCAGCCAGATAAAACGGTTAAAGGCTTTTGTGTTCCAATATTACAAAAGAGACTTAAAGGCTGATTGTAAAAAGCAGAGCCGAACACGTGGGAGCGAGGGGGAAATGACGGATCTCCATTATTCCCCACAACATTTGAAGATTATAGAGCAAACTTACACATTTCAAAAGCCGTAAATGAAACCTTCGCGAGTGTGTGGAGCTCCACTGTCCTTAAAATAGCCTCTCTCGCTCACACACACTCGCACTCACACTCACACTCCGCCACACTGACATATTAACACACATCCTGACGGAATAAAAAAACATTAATAATAACACATTCCCTTTTACATACAGAAACTGCATCAATACACCACACACCACACACACACACACACTCACTCACACACACACAGGAAAGAAAACACACAATGAGGAGCAAAATAAAGGCCGTGTTAAATGATCATTTAGCAACATGAGACACAAACATGAAAACACTCCTTTATTCCCAACCGACATCTTTAAAATGTCACTGCGGGCGTGTGTGTGTGTATACCTCCCGAAAATGTCATTTCGTCAAAACTGGTGCGTCTGTGTACGTTCTGCTGAAAACACAGCAGCAGGGTGTGTGTGTGTGTGTGTGTATGTGTGTGTGAAACAGAAGAGCCGGGCTAAAAGGGGGCCGGTTCGGCTCTCAGATAAGAGATTGAAATTGCCACTGGAGAAAATTAGGGTTATTCAGCACTCTCTCCGATAAGCACCTATTTGCTTTTGGTCATAGTGCCTTCTCACACTTTATAAATCATCATTTAATTACACTGACAAGGGCTGATTGTTGTGCGCCGGACCAAGGTAGAGAGAGAGAGTGAGAGAGAGAGAGAGAGAGAGAGAGAGAGAGAGTGGTGCGCACAAAAAGAGGGAAATTATACGTGTCCTTGGCATTTCAATCATCATCACTAATGCATTAGCGTTCAATTACATTAGACACTTTTGCAAAGCTCGGAAATCTAAAGACAAAAGTGCTGTGGAGGGGGGGGGTGGGGGGGGTTGTGGTGCTGGAAGACGGTGGATGATTTTTTGGAACGTTTGGGAAAGCTGCTGGTTTCCTTCACCACTTTTTTTTACAGACTGAATTTTATTAAGATAAATTTGTTTAGAAAGTGGATCCATACCTAAAGTATTTAAGCTATTTATGTATATACAGTATTTATGTAAATTACACACTATATACATATTATAGACTCTTAGACTCCTAATATAATACATATTATATTACTATTTTTGTAGCTATCGATATATAATGACATGTCTATATGTAAAATTACATAAGTAAAATTCCTTAATTCTATTTTAATTTATAATGCACATCACAGAATACATAGTTTAGAGCTTATCTATTCCATATGATGAAATGTGTATATTCAATTATCTATAGACTACATATGTACAATTGATTTATTATATATGTGTATTTATATATAATGCATATAATAGAATATATACAGTCTAGAGTTGATCTGTTCTATTTGTGTGTATTTCTATATGATAGTTCTGTATATAATACACATGTAAATTCCATTTATCGTATATTCTGTCTGTATTTATATATAATGTATATTACAGAATGCATCATTTAGAGCTCACATATTCTATCTGTGTCTTCATATAATGATTATCTATAGAATACATATGTAAAATGAATGTATTTTATATGTGTAATTAAATACCATGCATATAATAGAAGGCCTAATTTAGAGTTTATTTATTCTATGTGTGACAGTTTTGTATACAATTGTTATGTATAGAAAATATATTTTATTATGTGCAAAATCCATATTTTAGAAAGTATTTATCATGTACATGTGGGTATTTAAGTAATGCATACTATAAAATCAAATCTATTCTAATAATATATATATACACACAAAATTGTTCACAATTTCTATTATATTTATACATATATACTTATATAGTTTATTTATATTGAAATGCATAGAAAGTTTAAAGTTGATAAATTCCATAAGTGTCAATTTATATATAATTCATAGGTATGAAATAGTACTATTTTATATGTATGGATAAAATTAAACAACATAAACAATAAAGAAGCCATATGATTATCATGTGACTTTACCTCTAATTAAGCAAATAGAATTATCTTGAATTTGTAGGAATTAAAACTCACAATAAAAATATTACAAATCCGAATTATTCCGATTTATTTAGCTCAAATAAGAGAATAACCTCAGCAGATAATTCAACACCGTCCACACACTCTTCACACAGACCTAACATACAACATATTATGGTACAGTAGAACATACAAGCAAGCCTTTCAAAGATGCTACACAAGCACATATGCACAAGCAAGCACAGCACAGTGAGACTGCTCTGAACGCAGCGAAATTACAGACGGGCATCTTTACAAACATACAGCATCTAGAACATTGTCTTATACACCCATATAAAGGCCCAATCGTCTCTTATTATTAAATCTGCCTTCCTCATTTTTTGCAATACTCACCAGTAAGCAAGAGCTCAGTCCCTGTACAGTTACTCTAATGAAGAGGTTACAGAAAGTGAACAGTGTCAGAGGTAATTACAGAGCGAACATCAGTGGAAACATCACAGTTCTGAGGCATCACTGAGGCATCGGCAGAGGCAAACACAGCGGCTGCTGGTCGGCTCTCAGCGAGTGCTATAGGCTGGGTGTTAGTGTAACTAGTGTTTTGATGCCATCTATTGGAGTAAACGCTCATCTGATCTTCAGCAGAGGCTGAAACGGAGGCTGAGGCTCAAAGCCACCCCACTGATGCAGCACAATTCACACACACACACACACACACACACACACACACACACTGAACACCGAGCACATTCTGAGGTAATCACACACCTCAGTGGCAAATGTAGCTTATTTATACAGTATCATAATTAATACAGTGGTAAATTCAATTTCATTAAATTCAATAATATGAGCTAGGTTTATATTCATACTATACAATTTGATTATATATAATATTTTTAAATCACTATAAACTATATATATATATATATTTTTTGTTGGTATTAATTGTTACATATACAGACTCTCACACCAGCAACAACAATCTGCGCTACACTGAAATAAACTGCTGTGTTAGTTTGATCAAAGCTGTGTTGATTAGTGATGTTTGTCTCTTTGTTTATATATTGACATTACTTAATTATATAGTGTATATGTTTTATACAAATTACTTATATAATTACTTTTAATTTATTTATTTTTGCCATACAAAATAAATCTATATCCACAAAGCAAAGCCGATCACTATCTGCATTGCCCAAATGGTCAGCAAATGGTCATTTTCTTTTTACATTTTACAGGAAAGACACATCTTTCAATAAAATACTTCCAAAATTTAACTTGATAATTAAAAAAAACATAAAAATGTGTCTTTTTTTAAGCACATTCCTGTAAATATGCACATTTCCGTGAAACTACAGCCGACCACCGTCTGGATCTAAATGTTGACCTCCTAATCCTGGTGGACTGCTGGTCTCGAGCAGAAGTATGATTATAACCAGCGTATCAGAAAGTGTTTCTGATAGTTACTCTCCTATTTTATCTTTACTGTAGGGGGCACTGCCACCGTACAAATATTCAGCACACAGCCAATTACAGGCCATCATTAATTAGACTCCCTCGCAGCGGTCACACAACAAACACAAAGTCCAGCTCCAGCTCAAATGACCATGCAGATGTGTGAGTCTACAGGACGACTGTTATGTTGGCATTAAGCGTTAAATATACAGACTCTCATACCAGCAACAACAATCTGGAATAAACTGCTGAGCTCTTTTGACCAAAGCTGTGTTGATTAAAGTGATTTTTGTTTGTTTACAAATAAACAATGACTAAACATAACCAAAATGTATACTCACACTAGTTGTTTATTTACTGTGCGCTCTGTTAAATAATCCTGATTAATCTTTTCTGCTTTTTATCTTTACTATATTTACTGTTTATACGTGTAAATAAGTTTATTATGTGTACACAATTTCAGATTTTTTTGGGGGGGGTTACAACAGGGGCCCAAAAAGGGGGCAAACAGGACATAACCATATTTATATTATATATTATATTATATTTATGTTTATATATAAAACACTCTCATTAAGAGACATAAATCAAAATCCATCTATCTTACAATTTTACACACACATCCAGCAAAGTATTAATATCTATGCATCCATCCATTTATCTATACTTCCATTCATTTATTTATCTATACTTCCATTAATCCATCTATTTATTTATACTTCCATCCATCCATACATATGTTTATCTATACTTCCATTATTCCATCAATTTATCTATAATTCCTTCCACATATTTATCAACACTTCCAATTTTATATTTGTCTATACTTCCATTAATCTATCCATTTATTTATACTTCCATCCATGTATTTATCTACACTTTCATTTATATATTTATCTATACTTCCATCCATATATTTATCTATACTTCCATCCATCCATCCATCCACATATTTATCTATACTTCCATCCATATATTTATCCATATTTCCATCCATATATTTATCTATACTTCCATCCATTCATCCATATATTTATCTATACATCCATTAATCCGTCCATTTATTTATACTTCCATCCATCCATCCACATATTTATCTATACTTCCATCCATCCATCCACATATTTATCTATACTTCCATCCATCCATCCACATATTTATCTATATTTCCATGCACATATTTATCTATACTGCCATCTATCCATCCATCCATTTATCTATACTTCCATCAATATATGTATCTATACTTCCGTCCATATATTTACCTATACTTCCATCCATCCATTTATCTATACTTCCATCCATTCATCCACATATTTATCTATACTTCCATCTTTCCATCCATATATTTATCTATACTTCCATCCATCCATTTATCTATACTTCCATCCATCCATCCACATATTTATCTATACTTCCATCTTTCCATCCATATATTTATCTATACTTCCATCCATCCATCCATATATTTATCTATACATCCATTAATCCGTCCATTTATTTATACTTCCATCCATCCATCCATCCACATATTTATCTATATTTCCATCCACATATTTATCTATACTGCCATCCATCCATCCATCCATTTATCTATACTTCCATCAATATATGTATCTATACTTCCATCCATCCATTTATCTATCCATCTCTCTTTGTATTAATTGTTTCCATGAAGCACTTTCTGTCTCTAAAAACAAACCAGGTGTCCTTCACACAAACACAAACACACACACACACACATACACACACACACACACACACACACACACTTCAGCGCCAAACAGCCTTGAAATAAGAACCGCAGCGCAAAGGAGAGGACAGAGAGGCCATCAGCCCGGCTCCCACTCGCTCCTTTCACACTTCCTGTGCGCCAGGGGCCGGGGCCAAGGCCAAGCGGGCCAAACAGGCCAATGGGTTCATTTGAAAATTGACTGGCGGATGATTGGGGCAGTCATTCTGAGGCTGGGATCGATTCTAGAAGTGACTCTCTGGCCACAATGACAGTGGCTTTTCTTTTCAGTCACAGGCTTGATATTAATTGGTGTAAAAACGGCGGTTGTTGAAGCGCTCGCAGAAACGGGAGGGAAATGGCCTTGAGAGCTGTGGAGAATGACAGACAGCAAATTACCCAGAGAGAGAGAGGGACAGAGCGAGAGAGAGAGTGAATGAAAAAAAAAAGCAAAGCCAATCTGAGTGGATTCAATAACACACTACATGCATCTTCAGTCAGCCGGTGAAGTGTTCTAGAGACTAGGGTTATAGAAACAGCATCAAAATATAGCAAATGAAGACCGTGCAGAGGTGTGCAGAACAGCCTGAACTCAGACTGCAGTAAAAGTGTGGTGAAAAAAACGACTCCAGAAGTAAACGTCTAAAAACAGCTAAGAAGGAGAAAAACTACTGAAAAACTCAGTTAAAGTAAAGTACTGAGTAAAGTCTAGACCTCTAGACCTTCCATCCAGTCCATCCAGCACCTCTCAGCACACGGAACTGAAGTATGTGAGACTCTATTCTCCTCTCTTTGGATCCTTTTGGTGAATAAAAGTCTGCAAAAGGGGTAAGCTACACATTCACTGTATGTCCTATTGTTTGTGGACACACCTTCTAATTCATGCATTAATTGCATCCATTGCTGACACAGATGTGCCACTGCATACACACACACACACACAGCTTGTCTAGTCCATGTAGAGAAGTACTGCCAATAGAATAGGACTCTCTAGAGCAGATAAGCATGAACCTATAGGCCAAGCGTGGACTAGAGGGGTATAAAGCCCCTCACAAATGAGCTGTGGAGTAGTGGTTGAACCGTGTTCACTAGAATGACGATTGGTGCTCTATGCAATACTTTTGGGATGAGATGGACATTTGGGATAAGGTGGAGGTGGTCATCCAACATCCTGACCTCACTAACGCTAATGCAATCAAATTCTCACAGCAATGCTGCGAATAGAAAGCCAACCTCTCTGCACAGTAGAGACTGTTATTCCAACAAAAACAGGATATACTCTTTTTAAAATGATTGATTTTGGACGGAACAATGAATGAGGTGTCCCAATACTTTTGTCAACATAGTGTAAGTTAAGGTAATGGTTAAAGATACATGTACGTATCTACAAGCATCTAAAGCGTACTTTACCAGTAGTGGTAACACACTATTAGTGATGAAAATAAGATTACATTCCTCACTGATTCAAAATACCATAAAATAATAGTGAATCTAAAATTAGCTCAATTAAAATCACATCAACTTAAGGCAACTTAAATCAAACCAAACCCAAATAAGCCCACTTCTGCACCTGTTACACACATATCCCACCTGATCCACTGTGATGCAAATAGCCCAGCCTCTATACTTACACTAACCATAAGATCTAACCATTTACCATCCATCTATTCATTTATCCATCCACCCTTTAATCCATCTGTAGATCTATCCCTCTGACTATCTAACGTTCTTACACACACATCCATCAAAGTATCAATCTATAAATCTCTACATCCACATATCTATTCACCGATACACCTCCACATCCATCCATTCATCCATCTACCTTATCCATCTGTCTGTCTATCTATCTATAGATGTATAGATCTATTCATTCATCCACCTACACATCCATCCATCCTGTGTAAATGTTTATATGTACATTTGATTCCTGTAGATTTATTCACTTATTTAGAAACTCAACAAAACAGCCGTCTGACTAGTGGCGCTCAAACATTTGCATAATACTGTATATAGAACCTATCTAAAACCCATGTTCAAAGACATGTCCCCATTATAGAGGGTAACTAATGAACCACACAAGCGTTCAGATCATTTTAAAGCATTAAGCACTCCATGTAAATTAGATTGGAGTAAAATAAAAGTTTTGGTACCCCTGGTCAAACTGCATATGTTGTTGGTGTGAGGGTTCTATGTGTAAATGTTTATATGTACGTTTGATTCCTGTAGATTTATTCACTTATTTAGAAACTCAACAAAACGTGCCATCTGACTGGGGCGCCCAAACATTTGCATAATACTGTATATAGAACCTTTCTAAAAAACCATGTGGGCGGTTTTCTCCATTATACTATATATTTACACAATTACTGCTTATTTACTGAGTTTAACATATTAGAAAATAAATCAATAAATCAAAAGCTTTATTTATTCACTTATTTAGAAACTCAACAAAACGTGCCGTCTGACTTGTGGCGCCCAAACATTTGCATAATACTGCATATAGAACAGAATTCCAACAAAAGCAGGATATACTCACATTAAAATGAACAATGAGCAGGTGTCCCAATACCAGTACGTATCTACAAGCATCTTTACCCGTAGTGTTAACACACTATTAGTGATGAAATTAAGATTCCAATTCCTTCCATGCCATATTTAAAGTTGTTACTTTATTACACTTCAACAACACTACATTTAAACAGCAGTACCCAAACTTTTGCTTTACCAATGGACTTGTTTTTGGTTGTAGCTTATAGACCTGGGATTGAGTTATTTTTGAGCAACACAAACCCAATTATTACGTCCTAATAACACCTTTAATGGCCGTGTCTCTGCTGTGTCTCTACACGTATTTGTGTTGTTTGTTTACTGTTTGTATTCTGCATTGTCCACCACCACAGATCCCTCCCAAACGCAAAAGCGTACCTCAGCCGATAAAGCGATTCGGATGGGGGAAAAGATCCAGCTCGGTCAATACGACCCAAAAAGCAACTCAGACAGCCCGAAGTGAAGGCCTGCAGACAATATTGAGACACGTCTCGGGCCGGCTGATATCTATCACGCGTCGTTCGGCCTACGCCAGACGGCTGCTCTCATTGTGCTGCTGTCACCGGCGCTGCAGATTTATGACAGACAATTACCACGTCTGCTCTGCCACCTCATAATCAGAGCTATTATTTAACGATTGCAGCGATAAATTGACTTCTGCTGCTGTTTATCAGCCGCTGGGGACTTTTCTCTGACACGTTGTCTGCTCTCAGTGGGACTCCTCTTAATGGTTGGAAACTGCAACCTCTGGAGAGACAAAAAAACCCTCCAAACATCAAAAAAAAAAAAAAAAGCCAAAGCACCCAATTATCTAAGACTGATGCTTTCCTATTCCGGGCTGTCACTCGCATGTTCCCTGATGTCCCAAATGACAGCATTCGCTCTGCCTCTTCAATCCCACATGCAAAGACAGCTATTAATCACAGTTTTAGATAAAAACAGCATCCGTCACATTTAAAGCACATTCTCTTTGCGTTCGGTGTGTGGGATTGTTTTCACAGTCTGCTTTGAAACAGCACAGCTGGAGAGGAGCTGGGTGAATAGGAAAGTGTGTGTGTGTGTGTGTGCATTAGCGTGGTGGATGATAATGGGTGATGCTTGGAACGATGAGTGGTGGCATTTTAAAGGGGTGTCCTGATGCTGGAGGAGGTGAATGAACACATCAGCACTGAGAAGGCCACAAACACTGGAAACGACACTGGAAACAGTGTAAAGTAGACCCCCCCCCCAACACCCCACCCCCGAAAGCAGGAGCACCAATAAGATGTCACTAAGGGTCATCATGATACCTTTGATACCTCGGGGGTTTGAAGGTTTAAGTCTAGTCTTGTACTAAATTGAAGCACGAAGCGTGAATCATCATTGGAACTGTCCAAACCTCTACTGAACACATAAAAGCACTGATACTTTATTAAAATTAATATTTTGGAGAGTTTCTGTTATTCCTGTCATTTCTGTCATTCATAGCTCAACCTATCACTAGTGATGCTCCCGACACCCGGAGGATGAGGACTTCACACGTCTTCTTCACTGCCTGCAAAGCCAGTCGCTGACTCTTTTCCAACTGCCGCTACCGTGGTATTGTCAGGCTGCCGCCACGCTTGGAGGAAAGTGCCAGGTCCCCAGCTACGCCACACCAGCCTGTGCCGGCCAACATGGCTTAAGAGTGATGAGGGGAGAGAGCGCCATCTACCCACCCGGAGAAAGTACAGACGCTTGTGCTCTCCTGGACTCCAGACGCTGATGGCAAAGTGAACATTTCTGTTTTTGGATTAAATTTCTTTTCAGCAAAACAAAACTCTTCTTAACTCTTCTAAACTTTTCGAAACGTTGACTTTTCGAAACGTTTTTTTTTAATTTTGCATACTTTTTAAGAGATAACTGAATTATTCATATCTTCTGCAGAGTAGATATGTTTACTTATTTGCCTTTTTGTATTTTGAACTTTTGATATTTTGTGAAAATCTAGTTTAACAAAAAGAAGCATACATTTTTTATATTTTGTGCAGATCTAATTTACTAAAGTACTGAACTTTCAAGACTTAACTCTAACAATGGACAAACCCTACAATAAAGGTCTAAAAGATTATTACAACCATATTCAGTTTGTATAAGCACTTATAATCTACAAGTGAAGATTATCAGCAGAGGTGTTCGTTCATTGTTGGTCTTATGTGTGTCTCCACTGTTTCTTCTGAAATCAAGGGTATTAATAGGGAGGCAGTAACAGCCTTCACTCTTCTGAGAAAGCAGGATTTGATTGCATTGAGTCACAAAAGAGCATCGGTGAGGTCTGGTATGGTTGCTGGATGATCAGTTCAGCCACTCCAACTTATCTCAAGGCATTGGATGGAGTTGCATCAGTCCGAAGAACACAGTTCCACTGCTCCACAGCCCAATACTGGGAGGTGTTATACCCCTCTAGCTAAAACTCAGCACTGGGCACTGTGTGACCCTAGACTGCTTCTGAGTCCCATTCTATTGGTCAGTGCTTTTATTTAGAGGTTGTACAAGCTGTTTGTGAACACCGAGTACAATGTACAGTAGTAGCAGTGACAGTGGCAGTTGTTTTGCTCATTTGTAAACAGGACTGTAAATCTGTCCTCCCAGTCACCCTTTTTTACCACCATCTCCAGAGAGAGTATCACAATCTAACTCAATTAAAAGAGCAGAACCTGTACTATAGTGAAAGTATGGTACTGTATCACAATCTAACTCAATTAAAGAGCTGAAACTGTACTATAGTGAAAGTATGGTACTGTATCACAATCTAACTCAATTAAAAGAGCTGAAACTGTACTATAGTGAAAGTATGGTACTGTATTACAATCTAACTCAATTAAAAGAGCTGAAACTGTACTATAGTGAAAGTATGGTACTGTATCATAATTTAACTCAATTAAAAGAGCAGAAACTGTACTATAGTGAAAGTATGGCACTGTATTACAATCTAACTCAATTAAAAGAGCAGAAACTGTACTATAGTGAAAGTATGGTACTGTATCCCAATCTAACTCAATTAACAGAGCTGAAACTGTACTATAGTGAAAGTATGGTACTGTATCATAACCTAACTCAATTAATAGAGCAGAAACTGTACTAGAGTGAAACTATGGTACTGTATCATAATCTAACTCAATTAAAAGAGCTGAAACTGTACTATAGTGAAGGTATGGTACTGCATCCCAATCTAACTTAATTAAAATAGCAGAAATTGTTCTATAGTGAAAGTATGGTACTGTATCATAATCTAACTCAATTAATAGAGCAGAAACTGTACAATAGTGAAAGTATGGTACTGTATCCCAATCTAACTCAATTAATAGAGCAGAAACTGTACTATAGTGAAAGTATGGTACTGTATCCCAATCTAACTCAATTAATAGAGCAGAAACTGTATTATAGTGAAAAGTATGGTACTGTATCATAATCTAACTCAATTAATAGAGCTGAAACTGTACTATAGTGAAGGTATGGTACTGTATCCCAATCTAACTCAATTAAAATAGCAGAAACTGTACTATAGTGAAGGTATGGTACTGCACCCCAATCTAACTCAATTAAAGAGCTGAAACTGTACTATAGTGAAAGTATGGTACTGTATCATAATCTAACTCAATTAAAGAGCTGAAACTGTACTATAGTGAAAGTATGGTACTGTATCATAATCTAACTCAATTAAAAGAGCTGAAACTGTACTATAGTGAAAGTATGGTACTGTATCCCAATCTAACTCAATTAAAAGAGCTGAAACTGTACTATAGTGAAAGTATGGTACTGTATCCCAATCTAACTCAATTAAAAGAGCTGAAACTGTACTATAGTGAAAGTATGGTACTGTATCATAATTTAACTCAATTAAAAGAGCAGAAACTGTACTATAGTGAAAGTATGGGTAGTGTATCACAATCTAACTCTGTTTAAAGAACATAAGGTCATTTGTACATTGACATGTCTGTGATAAAGCACAGGCAATATACAAACACTAAAATACCAATCCAGTAAAAAATAAATAAAAAATAAAAAAAGCACGTTCTGGGTATTAGCCTAGATCTGCCCCTGACTAGCGTGTTTTACCTGAGCCGCTTGCTATCTCTACTAGGCCTCACGGCACTAGGCACTTGCTCTTCTTAGTCTTAGCCAGCGTCTTAGGTAGAGTATCAGGCCAACCTGAAGTCCACAGCAAAACCTAGATTGAAGACTTAATTCTGCAGTGTCTCCCGGACGTCCAGTAATATCGCTCTTAAACCTCTCATTTACATTTGGAGATTAAGATGGGGCAGACTCTGGCAAGGTCTTTGGCCCTATTAATTACAGCTTTCCAGGTGCAAGAGGTAGTTGCTGACTTAAATACAGGGTTAGGATCTTCTTTGCTGGGGTTTGTCTATAAATCGTTTTAATTTCTGCTTCTTAAAGGAAGTAGGTGCTTAAGACACAGTGCCAAGCCGGAGCTTCACGGGAGACAAAGTGGTCTGAGATTAGGGTCTACATTTAATGTTCCCGTCCTTAAGCCTAATAGCTCAGGCACCTCTGATCGGCCCCCTGAAATCACTAGGAATAATTTTAGCCCACTTTGGTTTGGCAGGTACAAATGTCAACCGGTTGTTCAACCACCCTTGAATAATACACTCACACTATAGCTGTGGCGACACACACCGTACAGCTGGAAGAGTCGTAACACGTTTCTGATATTCTGGGATAAATTAAGCACCTAAATCATTAACAACAGCAACAACGACAAATACCTGTTTATATAAAACCATAAAACCAGACGTCTGTCACCATGACTACAACACAAACATAGTCATTCTATTTACTGTCCAAACCCACCAGTGAAACTACCACCACCATGTTTCTCCTGAGGTTCATATGTAATGTCGATGCTGCTCAGAACAGCTTTATTTAGGGCCTACTTTTTGCCACAAAACGCTTTGCATGTATCCCTCCACCACAAGTACATTTTTAATGTCTTAATAATCTCAATCTATCTCAATCAGGACATTGTATATCTTTCAAGGCAGTTCTGTTCTAACAGCGATACAGAACAACAGAAAACAGATGAAGTCCGTCATATTAGCTTACACATTAGCACTGACACATTAGCGCTGACACATTAGCGCTGACACATTAGCGCTGACACATTAGCGCTGACATACCAGCTTTGACACACATCGGCCTTCATTAAAAACCTGCTAATCCCTTTAGCATATTTAGCCTGCAGCGCTCCCAGCAGCACGTGTGCGGTAGGGGGCGTGTGGATGGTGGAGCGGGGTGGCCCAGGGGTCAGGTGGCTAAGGCTGAGAGGAGACGTAATGAGTGGGGCTAGGCCAGTCGGGCGGAAGGAGACTATCATCAGCGGTTGACAGACCGCGGCTCAATGGGCTCTAATTGGCGGTCATTGCCGCCCTCCCACTCCAAATCCTCCCCTCACTTTAACACCCCATTAAGTTGCCCACGGTGAGTACCCCTGAGGGGGACTCCACACAGGCAACATAATTGAAGCAGATTTACCCCATAACCCTCAGCTGGGGCTATAAACCCACCGGCAATGGGTGACACACGTGAACATGATCGCAGAGCGGATTTATTAGCATTTTATTGCTGAGTAATAACCGGTTATTGATGGGGGTAGATCATTTTTTTAGGGGGGAGAGTGGGGGTCTGACAAGGGGTTTATGTAACTTTAAATGTATTATATATCAATTATCCAACAATGCCAAGTACACGTAAAATAATAAAAATATATGTATAAGCATGTATAAATAATATGTATATATAATATATATGTATGTAATTTTAATGTGCTAGCTTGATAATAGATATTTAGTACTTTTACAGTTATACATATACATAAAACTATCCTGCTATGAAACAATACATATGCAATAAAACTCTAAAACTCTTAAAGCATAACATATCTAACATATCTATTAAGTAACAACTATTATGAAGTATCACATAAAAGCCTAAATATCTTAAATATGATTACTGACACATACATATATATCTATATTGATCCAGATATTTATCTATATCTATATATATATACATATTTTATATATTATATTCTAATATTTTTTTAGACCCCCCCCCCCTAAAAATGATCTACCCCCATCATATATACATATAAAATATACATAAAGCCAGAAAAGCCAGTGTGGATCAATAGCAATTACACAATTATGCAAGCTGAGCATAACCACGCATAATGAGCCCATATCCTAGAATACCAACCACCTGAGTTTTCCCCCCAAGTCCCACTCAGAGCGGAACATCATTAAAAAAGTAAAAGGCAAACTGTCTGCCAGGCTGCAAATCTCTGGGGCTGCCAGACTCCTGCTGCTTCTGGGTGGCAGTAGAGAGCAGGCTGATGAACTATTCTATTCAAATCCAGATTCAATTTGCCCAAGTTTTTTGTTCCAGTGCAAATTTTGACATTTCTCTCAGCCGAGTGAGAAATCAGCTCATTTGAATGTATTTTGTTGACAGTTGACCGAAGTGAGAAACTCGCGCTTTGTGCGAATGAAAGCCCACGTAGAGGAAAAAACTTTCGCAGGAAGGGGAGGAGGACCTCTATGGTGCTTCAGGCAGGCGTACACTGTTGTTGTTGTTGTGTGTGTGTTTTTTAAGTGCATCGGAAAGAAAAGAGAGAAGTGCATATGCATTAAGTATTGTGGTGTTGTTCATCTGCAGGGAAACGGGGCGACTCAACAGGTCCTCACTGTTTGTATTCAAAAGCTTCTGTCAATCATCAGCTCGCAAATCCCAGTCCTGCCTGAAACTCTGATGATTATTCAAGCGGCAGCTGCCAAGATCTGATCTACTCCACGGTCCAAACTTGATGAACTGAGGTGAAAGGGCTTATTTTTTTTAGCTTAGTATTAAACCACAAATTTGAATCCACCATAAACCAGATTTGACAACTTTGAGTACACACACAACTCCTCTGTGGTGGACTGCTGAAGCACCGGGCATCAACACCAGTCTTCAAAACCAGAGGTTCGACCAAATCACGGCCACCGAACACTTCAGCATTGGTTCATCACAATTAGCTTAAGTGCTAAGTGCACCCGAACGAATCATTAACACGTTGAGCTGCAACTTCCTGTCGTGCCGCCAACTGACGTGACTCCAGAACCCAAAACTCTAAAAGTCCTTCCAGTGGGAGCTTTAAGTAAGATACTCTGGAGGAGCAGAAGTTCATGCAGCAGCAAAAACAGCACAGCTCATGCTTAGAAAAGAGGAGAAATAAGAGGAGGAAGAAGAAGAAGGTGGAGAAGGTGAAGAAGGTGAAGAGGAAAGCAGCGCACCGCTAGCGCTAAGTCATTTACATAGACCGCCCAGCTGTCCCGGAGGGAAAACTCACACTCACCTTTCAGGAGAAGTCCAGCTCCACAGCGGAGGAGAAACAGCAAAGGAAACAGAAAACACAAAAGATCTCTCTCTCTCTCTCTCTCTCTCTCGCTTCTCCCCCCTCTTTCTCTGTGTCTCTCTCTCTCTCTCTCTTCTGCTCCGTCTCCTCAAGCTCTCGGTGAAAGTGAGCCGAGCTGTCAGATTCCCATAGTGTTCCTCATGCTCCTCCATCCTCCATCTGAAGGCTGGTGCCGGAAGGAAGGCGGCAAGCAGCATCCCTCGGTCCGTGAAGGAAGGCAGGCAGAGCAAAGCCAGGCGCAGGAGGAAGGAGAAGACAGGAGTCCTTCACCGCTTCACCCAAAAGACCGAAGCGCCGGGCTCTGCTCTCGGCACAAAACAAATACACGGCAGTGTAACCCTGAGTCAGGCCTGTCTTTGAAATGCTTTCTAACCCACAACACAGACGGCTTTCATTATCTTCGCAGTCGCGGCGAGGCCTAGCTTTAAAAGCTACTGATTTCTTTTTTCCTTTTGCCTCCCACACAAAGGAAGGGCATTTTGTAAATTACTTGCTCGTTTCAGAGCAACAAAAGGTACTTTCATTGAAACTCCCCCCTCCATTTGATTTTGCTCAAATTTGATTACAAGGATTGAAAAAAGGGGGGAAAAAAGAAAGAGCAGGAAATCAAAAAAAAAAAAAAAGGAAGGAAGAAAAAAAAAAACACACAGATGGCGTCCTCATTCAGCGCCCTGAATGGCTTTATCTGGGTGCCTTTTTAAACTGTGGCAATCCACAAGCGTTTCAGCTGGCTATGGAGAACAGAAAGAAGAGGGAGAGAAATAAAAGAAAGAAAAAAAAAAGGAAAAAACTTGACAAAAATTATCGGTTTGCCATTTCTCATACGACTGCCACGAAAGAACGGGAAGAAAAGGCTTTTCTCTCTCTCCACTCTCCCTCTCTTCCTCTCTCTCTCTCTCTCCCTCCTTTCTCTCTTTCCGCCCCGGTATCGCCCGCCCAGATCAAAATAATGGAGATTAGGTATTTCATTAGAAATTATAGCTGGATATGGAGCAGGCTGTCATATTAATAGCAACCTGCCCGAAGCCCTTCACCATGCGCTATTCACCTAGACAAAAGACTGCAGAGGGGACCATATATTGAACCTCGGATTCAGGCCTGATCAATTTTCCATCATCAAGACGTGAGGGGCCACTTTAACAAAGAAATTCGCACACGACTGGCCTGCCGAGAGCCCCCCAGCACAGCCCAGCCCAGCCCAGACTCAACTAAACACACACACACATGCACGCGCATACACACCCATACACTTTCTCTGTGGTGCAGAGACACATTCTTTCAGGAGAGAAAAGAGAAAGAGACATGGGCTATAATTCTCTTTCTATGGCCCAATGGGCATTTCAGCGTGTACTTGTTTTCAGCTGTAGATAATTACAGGCTGCAGGAGACGGGGGAAAAAAGAGAGAGCAGTGGGAACAAACGGAGAAAGAGCCCAGCTACATTATTCCTCCTCTCCTTGTGGCGAGGTGGACACGTTTTCCGAGGGGGGTGTGTGTGTGGGGGGGGAGGGTGTTGTGGGTGCTGGCGGGGGGGTATATGCACTCAGAAGTGTGCGAAGGTACCAAACTGCTGCCAGAACCGCCCGCCGTTGACCCATGGCCTTCCTTTTCAATGGCTTTGGCCTCAGATCAGCTCTCACCCAACTGCAAAGGCAACAACACCTGCATTTACACGCTCACTTCACTGCGCGCCAGATTCAGATCCTTTAGTTTGGAGTTAACTCTGAAGGAACCTGAAGGGTGGGCAGTACTTGAAGGTACGTTCATGATACGATATGAAGGAATGATGCAGAACCAAGCCAATCAAATGTAAAGTTTTTGTGATGTCACAAAAACAAATGCAGTTAAATGCATCAGTCTGGCCCCGCCCATTCATGCTGACGTTATAAGGAGTGTTTCAGGCTAAAGCTCTTCAGCACTTGTCTAGTCCCTGTAGAGAAGAAGTACTGCCAATAGAATCTACTGGCACCATGCTGCCTAATGCCAGGTGTGGGCTAGTAGAGGGGTATAAAGCCCCCCAGCATTGAGCTGTGGAGCAGTGGAAGAGCTGTTGGGTGGTGCTCCATCCAATACTTTGAGGATGAGTTGGGGTGGTGATCATCAAACGTGAATGCTAGCCTCAAATCCTCACAGCGATGCTCCAGAGTCTAGTAGAAAGCTTTCATCCTTGGACAGTAGAGACAGTTACTCCAGCAAAAGCAGGATAAACTCTTTTTAATACCCTTAATTTTGGAAAAAGCAATGAATGATAACGTGTCCCAATATTTTTGTCAACATAGTGTAGAACCATGACAACTTAAATAAAAATTTAGTCACACAAAGACCTTGTATCTCCAATATGGCAATATAGAAATAGGTATTGTGATATACGCTGAGGTGGAGCTACAGTCTTAGATTAGGGTGAATGGGTGAATTTACCAGTGTTCTGAAAAGCTTGTCCAATTAAAGCTTGTCCAACAGTAGATACACTATATGGACAAAAGTATTGGGACAAATCAAGGGTATTAAAAAGAGCCGATCCTGCTTTTGTTGGAGTAACCGTCTCTACTGTCCAGAGAAGAAGACTTTCTACTAGATTTTGGAGGAGAACATTGATGTGAGGATTTGACAAAGAGCATCAGTAAGGTCAGGATGTCACCACCCCACCACCTCATGAATGGAGCACCACCATCATTCCAGAGAAGTTCTTCAGTTCTTCCAATGCTCCATAGCTCAATGCTGGGGGTCTTTATACCCCTCTACTAGCCCACATCTGGCATTAGGCAGCATGGTGCCAACAGGTTCATGTTGATCTGCTCCAGAGAGTCCTATTCTATTGGCAGTACTTCTTCTCTACAGGGACTAGACAAGTTGTGTCAGCAATGGGTGCAGCTGGGAGTAGCTGACTCTACTCATTAGAAGGGCTGTCCAGAAACATTCAGGAAATTCAGTGTATGAAAGAACACACTGGTGGGCGGAGCCTGGAGAGGACCATACAGCTATATTACCAGTATTGCCAACTTAGAGACTTTGTAACTATATCCAGCGACTTTTCAGACCCTTCTAGCAACAATTTTTGCTGTGCATAGTGACAAAGTGCATAGCGACAAAGTGCATAGCAACAAATCTAGCAACTTATTCTGGTGTTATTGGAGACCTTTAGAGACTCTGAGGTGAACACACATGTTCTTTAGGTACTGTCCTCAGCAGCGGGGGCTGCCGTGAGCATTGTCCCACCACACTCGTGCACACAGTGCTCGGTCTCACAGTCCGAGCAGACCCACAGCGCTCCACGTCCACACTGCATATGAAATGTGCACTTTAATGCCCCATCCTATTTACAGAGCGGGATGTAAATATAAATGCAGACACGAAAATAAAACACTGCATTTCACTAACTTACTAACTAACACAGTCCCCCCCAAAAAACCCAAAAATGAAGTATCTCTGCCAAAGTGTCTCTTTTAGGGTCACTCTGCCAGTCCCAAGCCCAGATAAAGGAGGAGGGCTGAGCGTAGAGCAGCAGCTTTACCCCATATAACAGTCTTGATTAAATTTATTGGATCAATATTTAACAACACAGGACAAAATTGATTTATGTAATTTATGTAAAATTGATTTATGTAATGTGGGTCTAGCACATTACATAATTAAAGTCATGAAGTTATTTTGAGAAGTAATGGCCTGTTTAAAAGGCAAAAAAAAAGTTCATGTGTAGTTGGACAATTGGATAATTGGACAATTATGCAAATTAGCAGATGACGTCATTTAGCGACATCTAGCGACTTCTAGGACAGCCTATAGCAACTTTCCTTACTGAGGAGTTGGCAACACTGCTTACTGCAGCCAGAGGAGTGGTGTCTCTTGAATTGGACGCATATAATTCAGTATCCAGTGAGGAGGGTTAGTGAACACATGCTGAGAGCACACTGAGCTGTGCAGAGAGAAGAGGCTGAATGGCAGACTGATTCAATGAGGCCACCTGAGAAAGAGAGTGAGTGAGAGAGAGAGAAAGAGAGAGAGAGAGAGAGAGAGAGAGGCTCAAGCACTGAGGACAAGCAGATGTGGCAAATTTAATTTAATGTCTATAATCACAGACTTTTGCCTCAGCCGCTGTCGGTGCGAGCTATTTATAAACCGAGTGGTAAAGGTCAAATGTCTTTGGCGGGAATCCAGACCTGGAAGCCGTTCAGTTTCCAGCGAGGGTCTGAAGTGCCATTCCAGACAGAATAGACACAGATGCTTCATTCTGATCAAAATATCACATTTTCAGCACTCGATGTCATGTTTGCGCTATATGTCCAAATGTTTGTGGACACCTCATCTAATGAATGCATTCAGCTTCTTTCACTTGCATCCATTGCTGACACAGATGTGCAAATGCACACACACACACACACAAATGTTGTCTAGTCCCTGTAGAGAAGCACTGCCGATAGAACAGGACTGTCTGGAGCAGATAACCTTTTGGCACCATGCTCCCTAAAGCTGCCCCAGGCGTTGACTAGACGGGTCTACAGCCCCCCAGCATTGAGCTGTGGAGAAGTTGAACTCTGCAGTGTTCTCTGGAATGATGGTGCTCCAGCCAATACAGTCCAACATCCTGACCTCACTAACGCTCTTGTCACCCAATGAACTTGCCTCCAAGTATCAGGCTGAGGAGCGCGCTTTTTTAAAATATTTGAACCCAATTAAAAAATGTCTTCCTTAATTTTGAATAGCCAATTACCGACACTGGGACAGTGAGGACTGACGCATGCCTCCTTCACCGCCTCTTTTCGAACTATGACCAGTGCAACATCATTGGGCAACCAACAAGCTCTGAGGTACCCAGCTCTGATGCATCAGCTAGCAGACACCCCAATGCCAGCCAGCATCTCATTGGCGTTGTGGCGAGAGAGCAAGGCCAATCGTGCCGTCTCTGGCTCCGGCTGCTGATGGCAGGAGGCATGGCTCAGATTCTAACCAGTGATTCTTTGGGTCATATCGTCAGCACCTTAGTCCACTGGAACACATTCGGAGCCTACAGTAAATATCAGCCCACGTCCCAAGAAATAAACAGCTGTTGGGAATGTATATAGGGGGGTCTCTCCTTGGTTACTTTGCAACTTTTAGTTGCAACACTGTGTGAAACTACCTCCACCATGTTTGGAGGCTGTATTTTAGCCTGGCTAGTCCTCACTGTGAGTTGTTCAGTCAGACTGCTCTGTTGGTCATTTCATTATTAATATGTCGGTTAAAAGAACAGAATTAAGAGAGCACAGGTTTGGGTGATGGCTGATCTTCTCTGTGAACTCCAGACACTGTATGTACTAGTTAAGTACCACCTGCAGCTCACCTGATCTACTTTAATGAAGGACTGATTAAATGAACTAGGTGTTGGATGGGAAATTGTACAGCAGGCCTTTCTCCAGGAAAGCCCTGGGAATGGAAAACGTTTATTTATGTTTATATTAATGTCATAAAACCCTAACCCTAACCCTAACCCTAAACCTACCCTAACCTAACCTAACCCTACCCTAACCTAACCTAACCCTAACTCTAATCCTCTACATGAAACAAACCTAAGCACATTTATGTCTATTTATTTATTTATGTCTGAATATTTATTTACTCAATTTAACATATTGGCCTTGGTGCACTGGCGCCCTGTACAGAGGGTATTCATGCCACATGATTCTGACTCTATGATTCTGACTCCAGAACTATACACAGTGTATAATAATATAGAGTAGGTCCCCCTTGTGCCACCACAACAGATCTGACCATTCGAGGCCTGGACTCCATAAGACCTCTGAAGGTGTCCTGTGGATTCTGGCACCAAGACCAACATCAACAGCAGATCATTTAAGCCCTGTAAGTTGTGAGGTGCGGCCTCCAGGATGGTACTGACCCCTGCATACCAGAAAAACAAGACCCACAAGACCTGCCTGATGTTTTGGAGATGTCCTGACCCAGTCGTCTAACCACCAGAGTTTGGTCTTGTCTCAAAATGTCTCAGATTCTTAAGCTTGACCAAGAACTGATATACAACCATTGGTCACGATGCTTGACCTGAACACCTTTACCTAGAGGGTCTCTGGCTACTTGTCTTCATCCTTTGCTCAGTAACGTATGTTTACTGAAGTCACTGTCTCCTGAGACGCTGTGCTCGACTCCACGGGAGCACCTTACACCTTAATAAACTTCAGTGGAGTGCATACAGCCATACGATAAGATAATTACAGCATGACACGGGTAAAAATATCCCCACTCAGAGGAGCACACAGAAGCTTTACCAGCACTTAACACAACAACATCAATGCAACCGTGCTCGACACGTCAGGCACGATTCAGAAAAATGAGGAGAAACCTGTGAAAATACTGATTAAGACCAGCTTTGAGCACGTGCCATTTATCAACACACACCGCAGAGCCACGGCACAGGTAATTACTGGCTCCCAAGGTAAAAAAAAAAAAAGAGGTGGCAGACTTGGTGGCTAGAAATAAACTAGAGATAGAATGACCTTAAATATATTTATATATTTCTAATGTGGTTGGAATAAGCCCGCTTCATCGGAGCGCTTGATAAAAGGATTACCGAGGTGCATTATGCCGCAGCAGAGAAATCTGGATGTGGAAGGGGCCAATTTGATTAAATAATTCTTGTTTCCTTTTTGCAAAGCTAGCAGTCTTATTTCCCGAAACCCAAATTCAGCATAATGTCAGATTTAAGTGCGGGGCAGGGGGAGAGAGAGGCCGAGAGCAACCCAATGTCCATCTGCCAATGAATGGATTTAGCTGTTTTAAGAGCAAAGCACCAAAGTCTAGCCGTACAGACAGCAGTACATGTGTAACACCTTTTACTGGAGTTACACTTTCACTAATTTCACCTTTTACACTAATGAGCTAACGAGACAAGCTGGACATTACCTACAACTGTCACATATGGATAACAGAGTGTTTATATTCACTGGAACTGACAAAATAGGTTAATACAGCAATGGAGAAATGGCTATTAATATATATATATATATATATATATATATATATATAGATGGTGTCAAGCAAAAACATTGTATCTTTATTTTTGTTTTTCCTTTTTTGACATAATTGGAATCTATATTAAAAAGTAATGGCATATAATCTGTTTACATTGACTTCCACTAAAAGTTTTCATTGAAGTTTCCTTCAGAATAAAGAGACAAGGTCACACACATAAACATGTATAATCAGTTTTTGTTCAAAGCTTATATATTTCTTCATATATATCTTTATTTATTTATTTATTTATTTATTTATTTATTTATTTATATTTCTTACTGTATTTATACATAATATATAGGGTCTATACAACGTAT
Organism: Salminus brasiliensis; assembly: GCF_030463535.1. Taxonomy (NCBI): domain Eukaryota; kingdom Metazoa; phylum Chordata; class Actinopteri; order Characiformes; family Bryconidae; genus Salminus; species Salminus brasiliensis. Next base: position 5,330,416 of record NC_132894.1, on the reverse strand, counting down.
ATATATGGTCATATGCAAATGGTCTAATGATATGTATAGTAAATGTTTTAAATGTAAATAAGTGTCATTATCTGTAAAAACACTTCTGTACATTTATACACACAGTTAATATTTATTTTCTGAATGTAACATTTAGGAAGCAATATTACATAAACAAAAAAATTAATGTGCAGAAGTAATGACACTTTAAATACTTAATGTTTTTTTCCAGTATGTGAAATTGTGTAAATAAATATAAATTGTGTTTCACTATTGCTGGAAAAATATTCATATTTAAATTTTATTTAATTTTATTTTGAGTTCAGGTCAGGTCATTTAATAGTATTTATTTATAATTGATATAATTATATAATAATTATTTTAGCATTTGTTTTGTTTATTCACATTTAGAAAATCGACAACACAACTTATGTTACTGTTTTTAAACCTTTTATATTACATTTTAGAGTATTAATCTGAAATTCCTCAGTGAGGCTCATTTTTAATTGGACACTGGGCTGCTGGATCCTCTGAGAGTTGAAGTGTAAAAGTATAACTGTAGCTAAAATCCTGTTGTAGGAGAGAAGCAGAAGACTTTGGTTCAAAGACGAGTCCACTTGGGGTCAACAGGCATGCTGATCAAGTGTTCAGCTGCAGGAAATAGTGAATATTGAATATCCATGTGACCATGGATGAGTTTTTGGAAGAGGAAGAGCTCCGTTTGAATCATCTGCAAGAAGCCGACTTCTACAGGTTAAATACATCCGTAAGTACGACACCTGTGTAAGTGAGTAACTGATGAGTCTCGTCACTAGATTAGAGCAGGTGCTGGTATGAAGTGTGATTTGGACTCAGAAATCTATTTATTATTTTATTTTTATTATTATTATTATTATTATTATTATTATTATTGCTGTATTTCTGTGTTGTATGTTGATTGAAATACAGCAACTAATAACCACTTACACAGGTGTCGCACTTTATGTACGTGCAACACAAAACGTCAGTGAGTCGGCCTCTTACAGAAAACCTCCAAAAACATCCATTACAGTCTGTAATCTCCCTTAAAACTGAGCCACCCAGCTCAAACTGTGATCACCATATGAACTCACACCCAAACACGCTTTACACCTGAACACTTTTAAACATAGCGGTTTCGAGGCTTGTACAGTTCCAGGGAATCCTAAAACTGCTCAAAAACCTTGGCATTCTGTCTAAAGTCTAAAAGGATCCCTTACTCATTCACTCATTCATCTCACTTACATCAGTGGCTCTTCTTGCGTAACCCTTCTCTAAAAGGTTCCTCCAGGAAGCTCAGACTTGTAAAAGAAGCTGATTATACAGGTAAAGTAAGACAGGGAGGAAGAGCAGTTGGAAGGTGTTAGCTATGATCTGGAAATCTGTTAAAAACTTCACCCACAGCACTCACTGTCCGAAAATATACGTCCCTAAACTGCCTACTGTACAGACGAAGGCAAAACGGTCCAACTCTGAATATGAGTAAATACATGAAACGTGACACTATGAAAAGTTATTCAGGATGATTTCTGTAGAGCTACTCATAATATAAAGTGTCCAAACAATCTGTATTTATTTATTTATTTACTTATTTACTTATTTAAAGCATTTTAACACAATAAAAAGATGAACTGCCAGATTCACATTATTACAAAAATTGAAAAACAGCAAAAATTTAGTAAAATGTTCTTTGTCTGACAGCGAATAAATATAAATAAATAAATACATAAATAAATAAATAAATAAATACATGTAAAATATATATATATATTTTTCTTTTTTAAATTTTAACAAAAACCCTGACAGTATATATATATATTCTGTCAGGGTTTTTGATAGTCATTTATCTCAATGAAAGTAGAAAACTCATCACTGAGCCCTCATCGCTGATTTGCCAAAGCATGTGTTGGATGAAAACTATAAATAATACCAGACTCCTATAAGGAGAACTTTGGAGATATTTTAATGAGCACAGTGATGGAAAACCATGACTTTTTATATTCATTTTATTTTTTATATATTCTAATATCAGTGTTTTACTAATATGTAAAAAAAAAAAACACTCACTGCTGAAACAAGTGCATATACATTTATATAATTCCATATGAATAATATCTCTCATGTTAAACTGTCATCTCCAAAACAGCAACTTTACAGGGGCAGCCAAAAACCTTCTTAACATTCATTCATTGGAGGCCAATATAAAAAAAAAGTTGTAAAATGTTTATTCCAAGTCATTTTGGAGCATTTCTATTGGTCCATTTTCTGATTCAAATTTTGGCACAATGTAGAGACCAACTGTCAGATTCACATTATGTTGAAAAGTGGAAACCAGGACAAAAACAGAAATACAAGAGTTATGTGATAGTGGAGATAGGTGATGTAAATATATATATATATATATATATATATATATATATATATATATATATTATATTTATATATAAATATAAATATATATAATATAGAGAGAGAAAACAGGTGAACAGTCCAACTCAAAATCACACCCCTGCAAACTTCCATCCGTACACACTTGCTCACTGCTTAAATCAGGAGATTCTTTCAGTCTCAGACTTTGTCATCTAACTGCAAAACATGCTGTAATCATCTCAAGCCTCTGAGAAATGTCCACAGCCTCTCATTCCAAGGCATGTCGCAGTCCTCCACCTGCTTTTTTGTTGTTGCTGTTGTTTTTAGACATTAGCACTTTTTTTATTCGCACAACTTGTTTAGAGAGTCGGCGTATGTCACTGAGTCAGATAAACTTCTTCCTCCAATGTTTCATGAAAGACGCTCAAAAAACAACACAACAAGCACAGCATCTAGAAATGAGCTGAACAGCCTCACCAAAGTCCTCCAGCAGCCTCAGGCTGAGAAATCTGACCTGCTTTAGGATCATTTCTCACCCACCTGGTGTTCAGTTTACAGCGAGCTCTTAAAAAACACACACAACTCACACACACACACACACACGTGTCACATCAAACCCTGCGTCATTTGTGAAAATGACGAATTTCATAACTTAACGACAATACTGTAACCAATCAGCTGTGATTAGGACGCCGTGACACTGCGCAATGTCACGTTCCACCTACAGCCACCAGCTCCGGCACTCAGCTCCGGCACTCAGAGCCAAACCTACAGCAGCAGGCTCAGCAACAGCCAGCCGTCAAACACAGCGCGAGAAGTGGGAGCCAGGGTGAAAAGGCTCTGAGGACGAGGTAAACACGTCCGTCTCCGAAGTGCCACATCTTAATGCTCAATGATCAAAGTCTGCATCACAAACAACACCACAACTTTCTTTCCCTTCCTGCCCTCTATTCATATGCAGATCCCCCTCCTCCCCTCCAGACACAGCTTTTTGATGAATAATAATAATAAAAATAATAATAATAATAACAAACAATTATGATCAAGCCCAAAGAAAACAACATACCCCCCCTCCCCCCACCTCCAAAAAAAAAAGGTCCCGAAATACCTTTAGATGCCCAGAGGAAACAGGCTGG